>NC_133205.1:30514041-30591541 GCF_958299795.1 Porites lutea
CTGCGTTCAGAATATAATACACATGTAAATTACAACAAAGAATATTATGCGTATCAGAATTCTCTTGATTAGACATGCGATCGGAATGCAAGAAATAATAATAATCATAATAAAAACTTGAGACAGGCTTAACAGAAGCTAAAGTGCAGGCTGTGACACAAAAACAATATTATGGCCATATCATTTCTTTTCAAGCTTAAAACTTTCAAATTTCTTCAGGAACGAGGGTTAATCTGCTTCAACATAATATTCAAGCCGAAGGCAACTTTCAGTTTGGACCAGACATCTGTGTTTATGTAAATTTTATTTGCCTTGAAATTCTCATATCTTTACAAACACAGGATACGCCATGAGAACCCAATTTCTGCTTGCAAACCTTCTCTTAGGGTACGTGGTGTTGGCCTTTGGGATGGAAATCAAATATATTAAGTATTGCGGTAAGTGATAGTCATGATGGTTAACGAGCGTTGAATTTTTTAATTACTAAAAGTAGAGATGAAAATAACAACAATAATAGTGCTCGCGAAGCGAGTTTATAATCGCATCGCACGCGTGGTCTTAGCGACCTGCAAAGTCGGCCGGCCAATATACAGCTATTTCCAGAAAGGTTGTCGGAAAAAGTGCACGCGACAATCCCGAAAGGCATTGTGGGCGGTTTTGAGTTCACTGTTCTTCAGAGAAATTTGAAAGAATTGGCACGAAGGGCCATGAAAATGTGTTTGCGAGTGCTAACGGAATGCAACAAAAGTAGGTTCGACAGCGCTACAGTCGTCAGGAACAGTGTATCGATCATATCCCATATTACCTTGCAGGATTGCCTCTATCCTGAGATCATGCCCTCTCCCATTATCCCTTTAAGTCTCTCACGGGAAGAGGGGCGTTATTTTTTTTCCCCTCTCGAGCCAAAGAAACAAAGACGCCAAAGAAAAAAAGCGCAAAAAAAAAAAAACGCCTGATCTCAGGTTAGATTGCCTCGTGCACATTTTTTTTTCAACGACCTTTCTCGAAATAGCTGTATATTTCTATGTATATCGCGATGTCCGCCCTGACGTCACTATTGTTACGTCACAGCGCATTTTGTGTTTCTCGACAACATCAAAAAAACCGCCACAAACCTGGCCCAGTTGTTTTAGCGGCGGTTTAAGAGGTCAAGAAATACTTTTAGCGATAAATTTCCAAATTAGAAGTATTTTTAACAGAAAATAGATGCGATTTGGACAATTAGCTTCAAAATAACAGCGGAAATAGAGGTATGAAGACACTGTTTTGCGTCCTACTTGGCAGACGAGTTGTATCGCCTTTTTGGGCATGTTTTTTTTTTTTTTTTCAATACGATTAAATGCGTTAAAATTCGTTTTTTACCGTCACTAGCCCGATTATTTTCCAGAAATATATGTTTGATTTCGTGTTTAATACGGCTCGATCAGCTTTAAACAGTGTTCACCAGTGAAAGTTCTATGGAAAAGGAATTAAATTAAACACTTTCCCCACTACTTGCGAAGTCTCCTCAGTAGTGTAGTGGTAAGGATAAATCGCGCCGAGCAGAAGTAGTAGGGTTCGAATCCTGTAAAGGCACTCTTTTTGTTTCTTTTTCTTCTTCCTTTTTTTTTTTTCCCGCTATTGGTTTGTGTTCTTTTTAATAAGAAAAAAAGGGTCTGTTAAATTCTCGTAAGAAAGGGCGATAGCTTCTTTCCCTTTCTTCCTACCTCTGGCCCTTTTAATAGCCTCTGCTTCGCGAGGCTCTGCGATTCACGTATTTCTAGTTATCATGTAATTGAGAAGATTAAGATAAAAGTAAGATTGATAAGACATTGTCCAAACCCATCAGTGTTAAGGTTACTGTCCTCCTTCATGTACATATTCTTTTGAAGACCTTATGATTTTCGCTGCATCTGAAAGAAAAGTCAACCGGGTCATAAACATGGTCAAAACAGCTATGAAGATGTGGGGATCGAGTGGAACTCCACGAAGTGAGCAGTGGTTCAAGTGAAAACCAGTTTGCCTTGCCCATGCTAGGTGATCTTATGTGGACGCAACAGTGGCCGATGGATCGACAGATGATTGACAGGGAAGCTCGGAAGACTGTTATTGAGAACGGAGGAAGGCACCCCTGTCGCTTGAATGCGATATTCTACCTACCTAAAGAGAAGAGGGGAAGGCCAAAGTTCGGCTCAGATGTATAATAAAGCCACGAAGGGTGCTGTTAGACCCCATTGTAATGAAGACCCAGCCATAAACATGCGGCGGGAATTTAGAGACCGGACGGAGAAGATAAGACGGAGGTCCATGATTAAAGAAGAGTTTAGGTTTGAGGAGGAGCTTGGTGTCGAGCTTAATCTCGAGCACCCGCGTTCAGTCAAGAGGGAATTGCGAAAGTGTCAAGTAGAGAAGCTAGAGGAGGGAGTGAGAAATCAAAGATGGCATGAAGTCTAGCTTCATTTACATTACAGGACGACAAGTTGAATATTGAGGGGTGTTTCTGCTGGCAAAATGAGTGGAAGATCTACCCTACATAGAAGCATTTTCTGAATTATACGAGCAGCTATTACCAACTCGGTTATGCAATTATTGTGCAGGCTGGGCGGCAAGACCAACAGAGAGTGTGACTCACATTTACAGTGATTACAGCGGTTCTTTATGGATGATGATGGCTATAGCAGCAGGGTCTCCTCACCATCGTGAAGACGTTCAGCAGTGATATTAAGATGGAGTTTGGCCTTGATAAGTGTGCAAAAGCCACCTTCAAAAGAAGGCGCCTTACCAGCACTAGCAATATCCATATCGACAACTCAGCCACCATCAAAGAACTGGAGCAAGAAATAACTTACAGTAACTTACCTTCAGAGAAATTCTAGGAAACCTCAACCTCTGGGAAATTCAAAAGACAGAATTACTGGGAACGGCACATATTCTACAGAAGGTCCTATCCATCAAGTGACAACGAAGACAAGGTAACCCACAAGTGCCTCAGGTTCAAGGTTTCGAGCCGGCCCTTGGAGAGGAAATACGGTCTCATGTACTTAACACTTATAACAATCATAATAATAGCTTAGATAGATTGATAGCCGGGGTGAGAAAGATCATTCGCGAGAGTGGAGGTAAACAGCCACTCAGCTTCAAGTCTGTTATATACCTGCCAAGAGATAAGGGAGGGTGTGGCTTGCGATCTTGGGCAGAAATATAAACTCATTAAAATCAAGGCAGCATTGAAACTGTATCAGAACCCAGAACCTTCCATAAGGGCCGTTCAGATGTTTTAAGAGAAAGCAGCTAAGAAAGGGCATTCATCGCTGGTTACTGAAGCACATAAGTTCGGAAATGAACTGGTGGCTAGTCTAACCCTTAAACATTCAGACCCATGGTGTGATTTGCACAAGGGCTCAGAGGAACTGATTGAAGTAGCAAGGTAAACGCGCGCCTAAAGAAAACTGCAATGGATAAGTTTCGAGAAAAAAGATCAAGGCAGAAAAGTGGTACGGACATCTGCCTTCTTCTCCTTGGCAAGACGAGGAGCTATGTCAAGAAGGATGCTTTGCTTGGTTAAGAGAGTGGACGTCTGCACCTATCCACATCCTTGCTGGTGTAATGGAGCTCTACGAGCACCTAACACCAACCAGCGTGTATACATCTTCTAAGACAGGAACCACCCAGGGCGATGTACCGTGTAGGTTGTGCGGAAAAGCTGCAGCGACCCTCTCACACGTTCTATCTGTGTGTTCCGCCCTAGTCAAATTATTTGAACCGACAAAATGCCGCGTTGAGGATACTTTTCTTCGAAATGTGTTAACACCTAAAATTGGTGGACTCTATTCCCCCATGGTACTAGCCAGTAACGCCTAAACCAATGTACGAGTCATCTGATGCGCAAGCCATCTGGGATGTGCCGGTTTTCGCTGAACATACCATACCTTTTATTATTGTTCTTCAGTGTGGCATTTTTGTGGAACACGCAACAGTGAAAAGCTGGAGGCAGTTAATAAGCGCATTCTTAGATTTATTTTAAATGATTATACTTATCACTACACCACTTTGCTTAACAAGGTTGAAATGACTTCTTTGTATAACAAGCGCATTCAGAATTTTTTAATACTAGTTTACAAGAGTCTATTTTTTAATGAGAATTAATGAGTATCCAACTTATATGAGGAATATGTTTACTGTTCGCCATACAACCCATAATTTGCGCGGTACCCATATGTTGACTCTAAGCAAGCCTAGAACAACAACCTATGGGCTCCACTCTTTTTCTTATTTTTCCGCCCAGCAGTGGAACGATCTTCCCGACGAATTAAGGAACTGTACTTTTAAAGATTTTAAGCGACGTCTTCAAAGTCGCAATACGTTTAATTAGTTTTCACTAATTTTTGTCTTCTTTTGCGCGTGTAGTTTTTTTTCAGTTTTTAGAGATTTTAATTTCTTTCTCAAAGACATAAGCCATATAGTGTAGCTACTCTAAACTTCGAGTTGAAATAAAGGTTAATGTATGTATGTACGTACGTATGTATGTATGTATGTATGTATGTATGTATGTATGTATGTATGTATGTATGTATGTATGTATGTATGTATGTATGTATGTATGTATGTATGTATGTATGTATGTATGTATGTATGTATGTATGTATGTATGTATGTCATTTTGAGGCTAACAGTGTGGATGCGCGGTTTGAGGGAAAGAAAGTCTGGGCAGTGGAGATGAGTTGTCAGTAGGTGTAGAATCGTGGAAAGAAGGATGAGGAGAAGACAGCCAAGTACGGTCCTCTGTGATAAGAGCTGAGGAGGCAATACCCAGGTTATAATACTGTCATTGATGTGCTAGAAGGGTGGTCTAAGGAACTTGAGCTGAAAAGAACTTGAGCTCAAAAAGTTTGTAAATCAGGCTTTTTCCTAACCTAGTTGGAAGCAATCCAAGAACACCTTTCCTCTTAAGCAATAAATTTAAGACCGAATCCATCAGGAAATTGATTAATTTTAATTTTTAAACAATATCGCATTCTTTTTTTCAAGGGCTATAGATGTAATTAGTTAGCTATGATAACACCAACGAAAATTTTTTATGAGAGCCCGAGAAAATAAATATCAGTTTTTACTAAATGACATCTTACACCTGAAATTTTCAGAATTTTTACCTGTGTTTCAACAATTCTTGTGAAATTTTGGAATGTACCTCAGTAATGGTTCTTCGCAACTTGTTACATAGTTTTAGAGGTTTAAAATAGATTTCGCTTTAGACAAGGATGGCTAAAATAAATTTCACCCAAGTTTGAAACAGCAACTTAGGCCATGTCTACCTGAATCCGTACATTTTTCAAACCGCATATTTTTTATCCGGATTCGTGTTAACGGGGCCTTAAATCGCTCTGGAGAGCGATTTCAAAAATACCGTAAAATTCCGAAAAAAAGCCCCTGGGCTTATATTTTTCAAAGGCTTTTTTTGAGGGGCTTATTGGAGGGGCTTATCTATGGCGGGAAATTTGCGTCTCAAATCGATTGTGCTAGCCTTATAGTTGGAAGGAAATTTATCGTTTTTGCTTTCCTTTACTTTGTATTTGAGGGCAATTTCTAAGTACAAGCCCCCGGGGAGGGAGGGGGGGGGGCTTATATTTGGAAGGGCTATTTAACGGAGGGTTTTTTGCGTTACGAGTTTGGGGGACTTATATTTGGAGGGGCTAACATGGAGGAGCTTATTTTCGGAATTTTACGGTATGCGGTTTCGGTGTGCTGATTCCGGCACTGGTTTCGTGTGCACGGAAGGCCGATTCGTATAAGAAAGTATGCGGTTTCAAAAGTATCCGGATTCGTGTGGACGAAGCCTTAGGCACATTCTTGGTTTTTTTCTGTTATTTAACAAAAACATTGCTTGAAGCATTGTAGGTAAATTTGAACAAGTAAGCTCTTATGTTTCATGGTAAATTCATTTGTATCATGATAAAACTAGAAACGTTTGAAAGTAGTATATTGTTCCAATGAGGGCTTTGACTGTTGTTATTAAAAATGTAAATTATATTCCGAGCTTTAGCCGATCAACGACATTGTCACAGGGCAAAGAGTCTCCCGAAAGGCATACAGATAGTCTCTAACACAAAAGTTCCACAAATTTGTTGCATTCCTCACGGGAGTTACTGGCTGAGCTTGGCTGGCTCATTGTACACCAAGCTGCGAAGAACACGCTGGTTCTGACAAAAATTTCTCGAAAGACATTCTGATCAGATATTCTCTAAAACAAAAGGTCAGCAAATTCGTTGCCCTCCTCACCGGAGTTGAGGGCCGGCTCAATGTAAATCGAGCTGCAAAAAACACGCTAGTTCTGACAAACTGATTTGAGGGTTGAACCCCATTCATTGATTAGCTGCTGCAAAACGGGATACTAATAGCCCTTTCAAACAAGAAATCGTACGCTTGCTCACCTGTTAGATCCTCAGCAACAACTCAATAAACGCAATCCATAGTCCATGACCAACACTTACACACTAGATCACCCGGCCTCGAACCACGAGGAGTAAATGCAAGACCGTGACGTCACTGCCCAAATATGGGGTATTACTTACACCCAAATTTGGGCAAAAAAAAAGGGTTACGCAGATTTGAGAAATGTTCCAATACATTGCGCGGCATAATGAATCAGTGTTGCTTCTTAGTTCGGCTGCTTCGTTGCCAATAATAATAACATTATAAATTTTTTTTGTTTTGTTTTGTAAAGGTCCTAAAGACAAGACTTTGCATTTTAGCATCAAACCGTGGGCGGTTATTACACCCGGCCAGGTCATACATATCAACTTAACTTTCACTCCACGTGAGTATAGGTCATATATCGACTTAATTGTCTTTAGTTTCCGCACTGTTGTTGATTTAGCTATTAAAACCTAGGAATGTTAACATGCTTCTAAGGGTGCCAAAAGGCTTATAGTTCGGGACCGAGTTATATTCTACTTTTGAGCCTTATTTGTGTTCTATTTCGCACCAAGAGAAGTGAGTTTTTAACTAAAATCGGGTAGATTCTTTGTGAGTAGGCTACCAATATTAACATAGGCGGAAAGGGCCACCCCTTGTATTTATTTTAAGGATATATAATCTAGGGACATTGGCAGCGGCCGCAACAGGCGACTTAACCGAGTTATTTCTAGTTAACTCATCACAATTAAGCGGTCTAAAAAAGGGCTAGTGCGGCCGCGCATTTTGGGTCTTAACCGAGTCTTAACCGGGTTATGTATTAATCTCGCAAGAACAATAGATTTTCTTAACTGGGTCAGGTTTTTTTAAGCTATCTTGCGGGTGGTTTAACGCAGGTTAACGTTATCAATCAATCAATCAATCATCTATGCCTTCGCGTGAGAATTATCCGAATTTAGGTTTTGTCGTGTACTCAAGCGCTGCATTTTCGAAAATTACTTTGTTCCCTCCTTCTTTTCTTAACGCAGTTGAGTCGAACCGCTCGTAAACATTTAACCCGATTAAACTCTTTTAATCAGGTTACGTTTTGAAGAATTTTTGAACAGGTTATTCAAACAATAACCCAGTTAACTTGATAAGTGCGGCCGCAGCTACTGTTAATAGTGGTTTGCTTGGACTGCTGAGTAGACTTTTCTTCTTTTCTTTTATCATGCGCTAGAGAGATTGCTTCACTTTAAGGGCAGGTAGGGGGACGACCTGTACTTGGGAATGAACAAAAAAGGCCCAACTGTAGTCTACAATAATAAAGGCTTCTTGTTTCAACTGAAGAGCAAGCCATTTTCAAATTTACAACAACAAACAAGTGAATGCACCTTGCAACGAAACTGAGGCTCCTATTCTACCCCAACTGACGACTCTTTAAGTAAGAGGTGACCAGGCGTCGGTTTGAACTTCTTTTTACTAAACATTTTTCATCATCATCATCATTATTATTCATTTAGCTCTGAACTCTGGCTATTCTTATGCCAACATACATCCACAGAGTGAGTCATAATAAATGACCCTGGGTCCCTTGCGGACACTCTCCTGGCACTTAGAAAATAAGCACCTTCCTCAAAATCCTGGCCGTTGTTGATAACGTGGTTCTCAGTAGCGTATAATTCTAATCTTTATTCCCAGCTTTCCAATCCATTGTCCAAGTTTCTTAGCAGCACTTCCAAGAACCCCGACGAAAACCGGTACTACGTCCACCTAGCCACATTCTTCTAATTTCTCTCTTGAAATCCTGATTTTCTATATTTTTTCAAATTCCATTTCATGTGACCTCCTATATCCAGGTATAGTAATGTCCCCGATTATACAAGTTAAATTTAGTCTTCTTGCTTCAACGATGTTATGTCATTGGATGTTCATATCCCAAAGTAGCTTTACTTCACCATTTCCACATAACCTTCACAACGCCATTTTCTCTTTCCCTCCAGTTGGTTAATTCACACAACTTCCAATGTAAAATTTTTGACACATTATCATGCCGCTTTTTTTATTAGTCCATCTCTTTTAAACTTGTTTTTGCTGACATTTTCTTCAGTTTCAATAACACCAACAGCTTTTGTATCTATTAACAATTCTTTTGTTGCATTATCAAGATACCACCCAAAGTTGTTGTCTCACTCCGTACGCAACTTTCGCATTTTATAATTAAAATTATTCCCCGCCCGCCTTTTATTTTGTTCTAAACAATCTCTCAACATCTCCTTTTGGGTGTAGTGCACCGTTCATTGCCATCGTCTTTCTCGTGACCCTGCTCAATGATCTAACCCCTTTCTTCGTCCGTTCTGCCTGCTCCATACCTGGAAACAGCCAATGCTCATTCGTTAATCGCTGATGTCTTATTCTTACCGTTCAAATATGATCTTAATACAAGTCTCAATCTCTTCTTGTACTATCTGGTAAACTGTTCTTTCATTTCCCCTTCCTTAATCTTTCAGTGCGACCTCGTCAATATTCTACATTCTTTGGCTATCCGGTAAAACAATTCCACCTATTATTATACCACTTTCCCATATCTTAGTATAAACAATCCGCATTTTTTTATACCAAATTCCATTTCAATATCGCTGAGCTGACAAATTGAACAGTCTGGACCAGCGAGTTTTATTTTTTTGGTGTAATCGTTCCCAAACAACTTACGGTCATCCATGAATAAAAGATGGTTGCCCCTATGATGTCTGCTTCCCCACTCGTAGCAACCTTTAGCCTTTCTTAGGACCAATGTCAAAGGGAAAACACAAACAGTGATGGAGACATACTGTTGCCTTAGAATATTCCTCTTCTTATATTTACGTCACCCAGGTTCTCTCCACACTACATCAACTCCACTTTCCATGCTTGCATACTCTCCGCTAGGAACTTTCTAAGATTCTCAGTCAGATTCTCACTCTCCTATCCAACTGTGTGGGATCATATCGTAGTCAATCCAGGCAATCTTCTGTTGATCTCTCGTTAAATTTCTTTAAGTCATTCCGCATCTCTGTTGGGCTTTTTGCTCACACCTCAGATGTCGTTCCAAAATTCCTTGCTCTCTTCAGCATCACGTATCACATCTTCGTCCCTGGTCTCACCATATAGGGTTTTATAAACTTTCTTTTGGCTTTCGGAGAGGCGGTTCGGTCTGTATTGTGTTATTCTTTGTTCGTGCGTTTGATATTGGCACTCTTTGCAACTATAAGCGATATTTCAGTACTTTTGTTGTAGTTTTTCTTCTTCTAGCTCTTCTTCTTCTTCTTCTTCCTGTTCTTCTTCCTCTCCTTATTATTAATACTATTATGATTAATTATTATTATTATTATTATTATTATTATTATTATTATTATTATTATTATTATTATTATCATTATTGTTATAAAGACAGTGCCTTTATTAGTTTGCTTACTTTGACTAAAACGAAACTTCTCTAGACATTTTTGTTTTAATTGTTAAGAAAAGGCCAGGGTATACTTTGAAATAGATTTAGTTGATGTTATATGCTATGTCGGTGAACTTCGATTTGGTTCACAGAGGTAGACGTATACTATTCGTCGTATCAATACAGAGTCACCACAGGAGATAATAAAGATTTTTTCAAAGGAGCAGGATTATTGTGTGACCTTTGTCGCAAGCTCTGCATGCTGCCTGCGGGAGGTAAGCTTTATTGTCGTACTATGATTAAGAGTGGTGATATGACGCCAAGTGATTAACTGACCGAAAACCCTTTATTTGGCATCTATATTTATTACACCAATGTAGCCAACGTGGTAAATACTTGCGTTTTGATCAAGATGGCTGGTCATTTGATTGCCAAGTTAAATTTTAGGCGTCTTTATGCACCGAAATAACGTGGGAAAAGGAAATGAAGAAGGCCTATTATATCCGAAAAAGCTATCTAGCCATTTTGAGATTAAGTGGACAGTCCCTAGTCTTGGCGTGCGCAGATAGCTAATCAAAATGCAATAGTTTGATGAGGGTGATTTCCTGGCAAGTTAACGTACTTGCTTGAAATATAAAGAATTTCATACTTGCTTGAAGGTAGCCGTGTTCGGGGAAGACATATCAACACATTTTCTGCGATCAGGATCACCTCCCCACCGCCCAGTAAATCGGTGATGCACAGCCCTGTCATCCTAAGGAATTAATTCTCAGTTAAGGATGGGGAGAGGAATCTGTGCAACTGATTACCTCATTTTCGTTAAGATCACCAACCTATTCCCATTTGGATGGCGATTCGCAGCGATTTCAGAGAAATAAATACAAATGCTGTTAATTGGGAACAGAAATAAACACAACTATGGAGATGAGTAAAAATGTGGTTCAGTCGGGAATTGAACCGGGGTCTCCAGATTACTAATAGGATGCCTAGACCACTCGGCCACTAAACCAACCACGATGGCAACGCGGCTGTTTATTGACCTGAAGGTAGCCAGGTCCGGGGGAGACATATCAACACATTTTCTGCACTCAGGATCACCTCTCTACCCCCCCTCCCCCCTTAGGCAACCAGTGATGAACAGCCCTATAGCCCCTGAGGAATTAATACTTAGTTAAGGATTGGGGGGGGGCGGTCTGGGCAACTAAATACCTTTATTATCCTTAGGATCACCAACCTGTTTCCATTTGGATGGCTATCCACAGAGATTTCTGACAAATAAATACAAATACCGTCACTTGGGAACATAAATAAACATAACTAAGGAAATTAGTGAAAATGTGGTTCTACACTGTTTGGCTAATTCAATAAATATGGCGGGAAATTAGCCATAGCCATAACATTGTGACAATTTTAATGAAGTTACGAAGGGTTTTCATTGGAAAGCATCTTTTAAAATATAGATTGAATTTATGGTGTCAGTAAACTCGACCTCTAATTCAAAATTTGGCTCCAACTTTCAACGTAAAACTAACATTACTGCAAGTGGATTTTGTCAGACTATGTTCCTGCTAAGTCTCGTCTCATTCGGAATATTCCATCGAATTCTGTATTCTGAAAAAAAACACCCATTTCTGACCACTGTAATAAATCTGTGGGTGGTTGGATTGCGAGACTTAGCAATCAGGTTTGTTTGCCACAGAGCTATAAGCTTGGCTTCGGTAATCAATGACTCAAAGAGATATCTCTCACTAAACTGCCATTAATCTTCCAACTTCGATCATCAGTTCATTGTATTTTCAACGTGTACTGCGAGTATGCCAGCAGTTTCCGGATATATTCGTGTCGTTTACTGTTTAAGGTTACTTTAAAGGGTCTTGGTATGCCTCTAGTCTCTTAGAAAGTTTAAAGAGGTCAGCTTTCGAATTGGTTTTGGACTTCTCAGGATCCTTACCTTTCTTCAATAGCTGTGAATTCAGTTACTCTACACTTGACTTACCTTAACAACCTTTAGCACCCGGCAATCATACAATTAACCAACTCAGGCCCTGTTTACGAGGGCAACCCTGGTGTTAGGGTTACCCTAGCACTCGCATATTTTTTCCTTTTTTACATGACGTGTTTACAAGGCAGGTAGGGTTACCCTAGCGCTAGGGTAACCCTACCTGAGCGCTAGGGTTACCCTACCAAGAGGGTTACCCTACCTGCCTTGTAAACTCTCTGCTAGGGAAAACTCGCCTACCCGGGTCAACTTTCCGCCGTCATGGGTGACCAGTAATCGTGCCAATTTAAACGGTATTATCTAATTTCTGAGCTTAATTATATACATCTGAAAAATAAAAAGTTATTTTCTGTCTACGGTGATAATATTTTCCCTTTTTTTCGTGAATTTAACGTGTTTTTCATAGAGAACTTCAAGATTATTTCAAATCTTGGACCGTTACAAAGAATGTCACGCATGTCAAAACACGTCAGCAAAGCTGGTAAAGTTGATCCGGGTGATACCTGTGAAATTTGCTTGTAAACCAGAGCACAAGGGTAACCCTCTCTCCTTGTAAATAGGCCCTCATTCAAGAAATCGAGCGCCGACTTGAGTGGTTTTGGTTTACGATCCACTATAGCGATTCAGGATCTTTAGACGTGGCCATCATGCCAAAAGATTAAAATTCAGGCGAAGGAGACGATAATAGATTATAAAAAGAACAAACATAGCATCAAAGAAAACCTGCAAAACATAGAGAAATGCCAACATCGCCGCCATTTTCCCGAAACGCGTTTCCATTTGCCGTCAGAAATGACTGAGGCAAATGATTAAGACTGGCTATACAGTGACTTTTTATATTTTACGTAGGAAAATAATTTTTTTTTTTTCAACTAAGTATTATTAATTTAAAACAGCTATCAAGTGTTGTTTATTTTGCTGAAAAAGGTAGTCACATAATTGTACATAATAATAAAAAAACATTAAGGAAGGTGGGATCGCGCACCATTTATTTGGAAGATGCAGTTTTTGTACCATTATTCAACTGATGTTTATGTGGTTGTTTTTAATTCGTTCCAGAAACAGCTTCCTGGTCATTCAATAAACGTTTTAACTTCCAGATATACAGTATTAAGGTAATCAACTTATTATGTATATAAAGTTTTTCATCTCAGCACAAAAAATCAACTCAAATGAGGTGTTTTAAGGACTTCCAGAAAAAAAAATTAAGGAATGAATGCGAATTCAGTCTTTGTCGGCAAGAGAGGATGAATTGTTCCCATACATATCTGAATGGATTTATGAAAACATGGCTTCAGTTAGTGTCTAAGGGTCCTATGCTAAGTGCGTCCTTGGTACCAAGACTTTGACCCTCCCCACCCAGGACAATGGGTGAGACCAGGAACTTAAACTGGAGGAACTCCAGCTGAAAAAAGAGCAACACAATTTGGATGCAAAACGTCTACAGGCGAGCATTGATCAGCAACGCCAGTTTCAGCAACAACAAAGTGAAATGATGCGGCTAATGCAAGAACAACAACAACAGCAGCAACAGCAACTCTTGGCGTCACAACAACTGATGTTGAGACAGCTACAAGACCAAACTAAAGCACTGATGAGTTTGTTGGACAAACTTGTGAACAAATAACTACCTAATTCACTTAAAATTCACCAGTATTGCTGGTATAGCTGTCGCTTGATTTTGAAAACCAGTTGTATATTGTATTAACTATTGTCTTTGTTTTGACAAGAGTCACGACCAACGTTTTCTGTCAGCGATCAATGTTTGTATTTCAACAGTGGCACCGCATTTTTCTTGTGCCGAGGAGCCCGCCTTTTGTTATGTTCTATTATTGCAGTTATCTCATTGGATGGTGGCATATTAGAAAATATTTTTTTTTGTCTAGGACAGTTGAATAATTTTTTTTGAAAATTTGCATTCTGTTGCGTAAACTGCAATAAAATTCCGTATTTTCAGTCTGCTATAAAAGAAACTAGTGATACTTTATGTGTTCGAAAACAGGTTTTAAAAAACTCCTTAGAATAAAAAGGGCTGGGGAATCCAGGGGAGGGAGTATGTTGAGGCCAAATATTAAGCTCACATTTCTAATTTTAAAATCTCTCTTGTAGGGTTAACAGTACTCAGTCTTTACTAAAATCAGTTTAATGATTAAGACACGATCAAGTTGCATTGAAAAAATTGTGAGTTGTATTTCAGCCCCAAGGCTGTGGTCATTAATAACTAAAAAGCAGGATAAGGGGTAGGGGCGGGTGGTCAGTAGGTTGCAGGCATTACAATTTTATGTTATATATTGCTTTAGACTCGATATATTTTTCTAGGACTTTTCCTCCTTCCCCGTTGTGTTATAATGACCACAGTGCAAATATATGGCTGTATAACCTTTTGAAAATGAGTAATAACTGCAGAATACATTGGACCTCAGAAACCTAATTGAAATATTCCTGGATTTGGGGTGGATCTATTCCAAAAAACTTCCAAGTACTTGATTGATAAAGACAACTGTGAGCGTTTCTCAAGAGCGCACACACACAATGTACACTTTGCCAACAGGACTTAAGCCGATTTTTAAGTTTTTCTTAAAATCTAGGGATGCAAAGTAGTTAACAATGACACCAAATAGCCATTCTACCGAAACTCTGACTTGGCTCATGGCCTTGTTGAACTGTTGCTCTGCTGCTGTCAAATGACCGCCTTTGAAGGGCCCTTGCAAATGGACATGCAAAGGGTAGGCAGGGTCGCCATAAACGCATAAGGGGGTCCCGTCCGGTGCAAACGAGTAATGCGATAATTCTTGCAGAAGTCCTGAGTCGACTAGCATACCACTATCGTGTCTCCTGCCCTCGACTGCACCAAACATACTTGCGATAAGCCCATTTGGCGCAACTACGGACTGAAACTTTATCCCACGCACCCTTTTAACAGCGGCTTTCCGTAAATATCGACCCACGGTAGGCACAAGTTCAAAATTTGATTTCGCTCATTTTTGGCTCATCGATAACCCTTAATGAGTAATGAAACATGCTGTTGTTAGTTTTCCGTTTTGCTATAGAGGAAAGTTTTTGGCGATTTGTTTTTGCCGATGGTGTTTCATCCTCGATCGAAACGAGTTAAAATATTTTCTGAAACGTTCGTTACAAAGTATCTTTATAAGCGTGATCATAATACATCGAAACGTACATGTATACTTATAGTTACACAATTACTTGAAAGAGAAAACTCGCAAGAAAAAAGAAAGTTTTCTGATTAGGTAATATTGGTTGTCCACGTCTTACATTTAATGTATTTATGCCTTTATTTTTGGACGGATGGTTAAATTAATAAAACACACCACTGTACTTGTTAAAGCCTGTTTCCTTTGGGCTCGGTCGTCGACGTCTTGCCGACGTCGCTCAAAAAAGGTGACTTTTGGGCGATTCTGCGTTATATATTGTATCCAAACAAAATGTCTCTTCTAAATAAGACAAGTGTATTGAAAGATGTAATATAGATTGTATGCTAGAATTTGGCATGTGATGAGCGTTAAATAGAGTGTTTAAAGTGTATCTGTAGTTAACACCGCTGGCATGACGGGCCGTGTAACGCTATTTTTAACCACTGGGATGTCGCGATTTTCCGCAAAATTAGGGTTGAACTCGAGGTCTTGCGGGCTACTTAAAATCGTTTGCCCAGAGATTTGTTTCTATTTTCTGATGCGTGGGGCTTAGTGAAGCCGTAGAAAGTCAATTTGCGAAATTCTAAGTTATAGCGCATTGTAAAAATTTGCATTATTTTATCCCTATAATTTTAAACGTTAGAAATTGTCAATATAGCCTATTTTTAACAATACCTTTTTGGCCACAAAATTAGTGCAGCTTTCACAAATTTATCGTCTTATAAGAAAGAAAGGGTCATTAAAACTATTTGTGTTTTCAAAGGCTACCAAATCGTCGTGGTTTGACGTACGAGTCAATGAAATTTGTGTAAAATTTCGTTTTACCGGAAGTAGATTTTGAGCTCCGAACGGGCAAAATGAGTTTTCTCGAATTTTCACAAAAGAACACGTTATTTGAGAAAACTAACTACAGCATGTTTCATTACTCATTAACGGTTATCGATGAGCCAAAAATGAGCAATTCGAATTTTGAACTTGTGCCACAAAAAGTCGATTTTGGTCGATATTTACAGACAGTCTCTCTTAAGTCCGTTTTAGAGAATTCTTTAGTTTTCATCTGGCTTACATAAGGATCGCACTGTTCCGTCTTTGAAACCCCAACAGTTTTCGAGTAGAGCTCCTTTATCATGTATAGTGGCAGCAAAATGACGGAGACGGTCCCTGGAAAGCCATGGCTGATTTAAATCTGCGAGGAGGTGGCTATATTCATCGAACAAATAGTCCATCATTCGGTTTGTAGTCCCGCAAAGTTGTGGAACTGGTCTCTCGAATCGAGCAACCATATCTGCAAATCGACACGGGTATGCAAAACACTTCAACAGCACACTCAAAGCCTCCGTTCCGTCCACAAGAACGCCATTGGGGCATTTCATTATGTCTGGAATATCAAGAACTTCTCCGAGTAAATAAATATCGTTCTTGAAAAACCGAAACTCAGTCTTACACTCATCATCTGTCATAGAACCAAGATCGAAGCGACCATACTTCCAATAAGGAAATTCGAGATTTTCAGAAGAATTTAAATCGTACAACAGGGCAAACTCTGTCTCATCAATGCTTCCATCTTGATAGGCAAACAATAAAGCTTCCCTTGCCTCTCTGAATGTTGCCATTTATGATATATAACACCAGGTATAAAACGAAAATGTGTTTAGCGGAGTTTAAAGGATTTGCACAGCTCTGTCTCTGTCGTCGCGTTCGCATTCGTAACTTTGTTTTTCCCGCGTTCGTGACGGCGTTCTCGCCGCGGGCCCTTCTCGGTTTCGGTGTTTTCAAACTGCGTCGCGTTCTGGTTCGTAAAGTCCCTACTATTAACGATGGGAGCCGGCGCGTTGGAGATGCGCGCGGGGGAAGACGGGAGGAGTAGAAAGGGGAGACGACGTCGCTTCTTTTGCCCTTTTCTCCTTCCAGTCTTTCCCTAAGCCTGGATGCCAGGCAAGTTTTCCACGACCGCCGATACGCGACCGCGTACAAATAATAGAGACGAGTCAGTTGGAACAGGCCCGTGTATTTCTGTCTGATTTCCTTAAAATGTAACCACTGGGTTTTCGGCTGGTGCCGGGCGCAGCCCGGCTCCAGAGCCAGCCCGGTGCCCAAAAATGTAGGGGAGTTGACGTCTTGGTCGGTACAGCTGGATAGCCCAGGGACTGCCCTAACAGTGGGTGGGTGGATCAGGTCTTGGGCTCAAAACTAGTGGTGTAGGGAGGGGGCAACCCCTTCAGTAGGCAGCAGTGTTCAGTGCAGGCTTTGACTGGCGAGTACCTTGGTATTAATTTGCCCTAGCCAGCTGAATCAGGCCTCTGCTGAGAATGATGATCATGATAATTGCAGAGCTCAGGGGGAGGTGCAGACATTTTGTTTGGATACAATATATAACGCAGAATTGCCCAAAAGTCGTTCTTTTTTGAGCGACGTCGGCAAGACGTCGACGACCGAGCCCAAAGGAAACAGGCTTTAACAAGTACAGTGGTGTGTTTTATTAATTTAACCATCCGTCCAAAGGCATAAATACATTAAATGTAAGACGTGGACAACCAATATTACCTAATCAGAAAACTTTCTTTTTTCTTGCGAGTTTTCTCTTTCAAGTAATTATGTAACTATAAGTATACATGTACGTTTCGATGTATTATGATCACGCTTATAAAGATACTTTGTAACGAACGTTTCAGAAAATATTTTAACTCGTTTCGATCGAGGATGAAACACCATCGGCAAAGCAAATCGCCAAAAACGTTCCTCTATAGCAAAACGGAAAACTAACAACAGCATGTTTCATTACTCATTAAGGGTTATCGATGAGCCAAAAATGAGCGAAATCAAATTTTGAACTTGTGCCTACCGTGGGTCGATATTTACGGAAAGCCGCTGTTAAAAGGGTGCGTGGGATAAAGTTTCAGTCCGTAGTTGCGCCAAATGGGCTTATCGCAAGTATGTTTGGTGCAGTCAAGGGCAGGAGACACGATAGTGGTATGCTAGTCGACTCAGGACTTCTGCAAGAATTATCGCATTACTCGTTTGCACCGGACGGGACACCCTTATGCGTTTATAGCGACCCTGCCTACCTTTTGCGTGTCCATTTACAACGGCCCTTCAAAGGCGGTCATTTGACAGCAGCAGAGCAACAGTTCAACAAGGCCATGAGCCAAGTCAGAGTTTCGGTAGAATGGCTATTTGGTGTCATTGTTAACTACTCTGCATCCCAAGATTTCAAGAAAAACTTAAAAATCGGCTTAAGTCCTGTTGGCAAAGTGTACATTGTGTGTGCGCTCTTGAGAAACGCTCACAGTTGTCTTTATCAATCAAGCACTTGGAAGTTTTTTGGAATAGATCCACCCCAAATCCAGGAATATTTCAATTAGGTTTCTGAGGTCCAATGTATTCTGCAGTTATTACTCATTTTCAAAAGGTTATACAGCCATATATTTGCACTGTGGTCATTATACCCCAACGGGGAAGGAGGAAAAGTCCTAGAAAAATATATCGAGTCTAAAGCAATATATAACATAAAATTGTAATGCCTGCAACCTACTGACCACCCGCCCCTACCCCTTATCCTGCTTTTTAGTTATTAATGACCACAGCCTTGGGGCTGAAATACAACTCACAATTTTTTCAATGCAACTTGATCGTGTCTTAATCATTAAACTGATTTTAGTAAAGAGTACTGTTAACCCTACAAGAGAGATTTTAAAATTAGAAATGTGAGCTTAATATTTGGCCTCAACATACTCCCTCCCCTGGATTCCCCAGCCCTTTTTATTCTAAGGAGTTTTTTAAAACCTGTTTTCGAACACATAAAGTATCACTAGTTTCTTTTATAGCAGACTGAAAATACGGAATTTTATTGCAGTTTACGCAACAGAATGCAAATTTTCAAAAAAAATTATTCAACTGTCCTAGACAAAAAAAAATATTTTCTAATATGCCACCATCCAATGAGATAACTGCAATAATAGAACATAACAAAAGGCGGGCTCCTCGGCACAAGAAAAATGCGGTGCCACTGTTGAAATACAAACATTGATCGCTGACAGAAAACGTTGGTCGTGACTCTTGTCAAAACAAAGACAATAGTTAATACAATATACAACTGGTTTTCAAAATCAAGCGACAGCTATACCAGCAATACTGGTGAATTTTAAGTGAATTAGGTAGTTATTTGTTCACAAGTTTGTCCAACAAACTCATCAGTGCTTTAGTTTGGTCTTGTAGCTGTCTCAACATCAGTTGTTGTGACGCCAAGAGTTGCTGTTGCTGCTGTTGTTGTTGTTCTTGCATTAGCCGCATCATTTCACTTTGTTGTTGCTGAAACTGGCGTTGCTGATCAATGCTCGCCTGTAGACGTTTTGCATCTAAATCGTGTTGCTCTTTTTTCAGCTGGAGTTCCTCCAGTTTAAGTTCCTGGTCTTTTTCCGCTGTTTTGGACAGGAACCACATGGTCTCGCTGCCACTTCTCCGTTCTCTTTTCTTTACTTTTTCCTGATCATTTTCGCCTGAGTGTCTCTTCATCGTCTCCGACACTTTCTCAAGTGCTTTAAGTCTCATATCTGTCTCTATAAGTCTCATATCTGTCTCTATCTGTCTCATATCTATCAGCCTTTCCTTTCACACTTTCGTCGTCCTCTTTCATTTCTGCATTAGCTGTTTCTTCGAGAGCCATAATTTCTTCCACCGAGTTTTCAAGTTCTGTGGGCTCGGGTGGCGGGATGCCCGAGCTCCTTTCCTCAGCTCTCAATTTCTTTTTGATTCAGTTAATTAAAATACCCACATGATCCCTTACGGACCTTTTATCCACAGCAAAGACAGGCTTTTGACAGGTATTCAAAGTGTTGGCTATTCTATCCCAAATTTCGCTTCTTTGCGACGAACCCTTTCTTGTTTTGAACGGATTCTCGGAAACAACCTATCTGCATAACAGGACATCTTGCTCGCTTGTCCAGTACATCACATTACTGCGTGAAAAAAAAACAGTCTGTTTCAGTTTGTTTTCAATGAAGAACATAAATACAAAGTTTAAACTCACTTCAATCTTATAGTTAAGCAGGACAGGAAATTGAATCTTCTAATAAACTAAACTGGACTTACTTGCCAGTTTTCGACTTTGGTATCGAACTCGGCGGGTCTGCGTGTTGGCCATTCATCATAGCTGTAACCAATTGACCTGCAGTAAAAGGCAAATTAAAATGTTTGTTTTGTATTTTTTTACAATAAATAACATTTTTATGGACTTAGATTTGTCTATAAGGTAGCAAAAGAGAATTTAATTCTAGGTCAAATTCAGTAGAAACTACTCACGTTTTCTCGAAACGCTGCAAGTGCCAACCTCGTGTTCTGAACGTGAAGAAGACGCGTTGCAGTTTAGCGCCAAGCATGCGCAGTGAAGCACTTTGTGAGCAAATTACTTCCGGTGACGTTTCAGGCTGCGTCGCGTTCTGGTTCGTAAAGTCCCCAGTGAGTTTACCCAACAGGACGGCACAAAGAAGAGGACGGCAAAACGCTTGTGGTGATCTTCACTTAAGTTAATGTTCTCTGGTCTTTTACAAAACGACCTGTTTAAAGCAGGGTGAAGTTCGGCGGAAAAGTTTTTCAAACAAAATTATTGTCACGCTTGTCACACAAGGTTTGCCGTTTACTTTCCTCTCCCGTCCTGTTGGCTAAGCTCACTAATAGCGGAGGTCTCGCGCACGCGAAGTGCGCCCCAGCGGAGCACCATAGGTAAGTAAATCTACCCGTCCCAGAAAATTTGGTAATCGTAATCACGTGACCGTACATCGAGCGCCCGAACGAACGACCGTCCATCCGCACCACAGGGAAACCAATGTTTCCTCTCACACTTTCTAGGTAGTTTGGAAGCCCAGGAGAAATCTGATTGCAGATCGATGTTGTGATCAATTGACAGCTGTCAAAACAGTGTATCCGCTGACCAGTATCACCTGACCGTATCACGGGCTCAGGCGTCGACCCATCGAGTTCGAGTATTTTTTGAAGTTATCCGCTGCCAAGTTACTAGTTTTTAAATGATCGCAGGCTCAAGTTTATTTTTTGAAAAAATTCATTTGTAATATGTTGTGTTTATGTCACTATGGCACCGAACTATTAAGATTTTGATTTCAAACTAACTTCCGACGCGAAAATTCAGCCAGTTATTTAAAAATACAGGCAGGAAAGACCTTTTCTTTCCATGGTCACGCGTTGGTCGCACTATGTGTCCAATTTTTATGCTCTGATTGGTCATAATTTGACAGGTGAGTTCATGCGGATACTTTATGCAGCTTCTTGAAACTTGTTTACTTTGACAGCTGAAGCTGACAGAGTTTGTGTCAACTTGTGATGTTTTTAACTGTCTTTTCCACTGGATATACAAAATGAAATACAGCTGCTATCAAGAGTCTTCTGTTATTCATAGCTGGTTTGTTTATTGGGTTTTGTTTGAGAAATGCGTCGCTTATGAAAGTCGGAAATCCGATTTTGGTTGGCATCGTTTTTGTTTTTCACCTTGCTTGAAGCGAAATGTTAAAGAGGGTTAAAAACTCTCAAGCGATTCTGGCCTTACTTGATAGCTTTCAGGGGCTGCATCTCGAATGGTAAGCCTGAATTATCTATAAATTTCATGAAGTCAAGCGTAGTTTATGAGGCAGGTTTATGCACGTTTTTAAGATTTGAGACAATGATCTGACCGAGAATCAGGTTTGATTTAAACTTACAGAACTTTATAAAGCCTTTAGATATATTTTTTCACTGTAAATAGAAAGAAAACGTTCCGGGGAATATTTAGTTATAAATTTGGCCGTAGAAAGAAAGCTTTGAGCGAACTTCTCGCCTCGAGTTCATCTTTGAAAAAAACAAGCACCGGGAAGCCGGCTTAAAACATAAACTTTTGACTCAGGATTTTAAGGCACTTTCATAATACTTGTCTTCGTGAATGAAAATTGTTGTCTCTGTAAAGATCTGTAAATGTTTCACCGAATCATATTTCTTTTATTGATTGTTAGTAGTCTCTCTTGCAATTTTAATCGCTGTTCCGTTTGTTTTCAGTCGTTCATGAACATAGTTGGCAAGAGTACTCAAAATGCGCGCGTATCAAACGATCTTTAAGTTTACACGTCGTTATAGAACCACTAAATAAAAAGTAAACATAATAAATTCTTTATTATGTTGAAGCGTAACTCTAATAATGTTCATTTAAACACTCCCACACAGCTCCCACTGCAAATTTGGCGCTTGTCAAAAGTGAGAACCGGCTGGCCGTATGGGTGATTTTGGAATTTTTTTAAACGGTCTGGCGAAAGGCCCACGATTGATCATCCTGAATATAGTATAGTCTCATAGTACTGTTTTACCTCAGATGTGATGCACTGAAAAGTATAAAACGGAGCCCTTGATTGGTGCGGCTTAGGGGAAGTAGATTGATGCCCGTCAATCCACTGTCAGTCTATATTGTTTATTCCGTTTTCGTTTGTATGCAACTGCGGGAAAGAATTATTCTGAATTCAGAAATGGCGGACGTAAGAGCGATTTTTAACTCTGCTGTCGAAACAAGTCTTTTGGAATCGCTGGGAGTGTCGCGTGTATTACGCAATGAGAAAGTCAAAGCAATTTCTAGACTGGCATCAGGACAAGAATTACTAGCAGTGCTAAAACGCTACCCCACTTTTACCTCAGGCCAAAATGCTGCTTGTTCCAATACGTTTTTTTTCGATTATACTCTGGAGGATTCTATGTTTTGACAAAGCAAATGTGATTTTAGCCATTTGTTTCACACTGAGAGGTCATGACACGCTTATTGATTTCCTGTGGTTTCTGAATTTCTGGTCGGCATAATTTGCCCTCTGTTGCAAGAGCATTTTCTTTGACCTCTTTCGAAGCGTAAAGCTCTTTCTTGTGGCTCAACAAGTAAGGCTTTTAGGTCCTTTATTTTTTGTCCAAAGTGTCTCAGGATCTGAATAACTAATCGATTTTCTTCTAGTCCCTGAACGTGATGTTTTCCTGCAATGTTGTATCACGCTGGGTCCAGCTCGTTAGTGTTGTTGCAAAAGCATTTTCTTTGACCTCTTTTGAGGTCAAAATAAGGCTTTTAGGTTTTTTAATTTTCTCCAAAAGAGAAAATGAGAGAGACTTTCTTGATTTGCCTTTAGTAGCCGACGTGGAACCTTCAATCGAGGGTGACTTAGCTGCTCGCGAATTGACACGGATGGATTTTGATTTTCTCCATGCTGGTCTGGCTTTGTGTCCTACGTGTAATGAGTATGCTTGCTGCTCTTAACCGGGGTACTTGCCGTGGATGTAATTGCAGCTTTGATGAACTGGTAAAACTGGCCCAAGTTATGAATGTTCCGGCCACATGGGTTACAGACCCGATAAGAATATTGTATGAAATGAACAAACGGCAATCCAACTTCTCTTCAACTTTCGGCTTACACAACCGCAAAGCACTCCTTTTGTTGTGATGGCCTGAACAGATTTTCTGAGAACAATGGCCTTGCTTTCCAAGATTGCTTCCAAATTTAACTTTAAACGAAGTCGCACATAACCTACAATAATCACTGACACTCGAATCAGACGACAACACTTTCCTTCCCGTAAACTAGCAGCTTGTATAATGTACACTACAGATGTGTTTATTTTTATTTTATCGAAGTGAAGAGAGCTTGCGGTGCAATAGTTCTTCGGTGTTGATTGGTCGGCTACTCATTTCCGGAACAGCGGTCAAGCGCGACTAATTACGGGGTGTTTCTCATTTTCACAGTGTCTTCGTGCAGGCGTTTCCTCTTCTCTCTCCCCGCCCCCTACCCCGCTCCTTTTGACTCGCCCAATTTTCTCCCCTCTTGTAGAGTTTCAACATGCGCTTTCGCAAGCAAAACATTCGCGCACCCGAAGAAAACGCCTGCACTGCAGGCTAGGTTAATACTCTCCCCCAGATTTGTTGGCAAGATTTTGTAAAGAACTTGTCGATCACAAATAATTCGGCCTGAATGTGATCGAAGATGATTGCTATTTTGGGGTGTACATATAAGGCTATCAAGTCAATGTAAGATGTTTCACTCTAAAATCACTTAGCCTTTCCCTCAAATTAAGTCACATGAATGTGCGCTTATAATAAGTTAACTGGTTTGTGGATTACAGGTTTGTTTGATTTAATAAATTATAAATGTATTAATGAAAGCTTCGATTCTAGACCTGGCTAAATCTATATATTAAGTAAGAGAAGCAAAAGAGAAGGCTGGGGATACGTCAGCTCTCTCGATTTTCCCTCTTTAATTTTCAAGAGAGATAAAAACAAATCACTGGGGATTAGTCAACTCTTTCAATTTTTCAATCTACTCTTGCTTTGATACCTGTTGAAAACATATTTTAAGAACGATACCTGATTGGTCGTTTCGGATGACTTCATGTACTTTAAGTACTGGTTTGAGTAATACACGAAGCGCAATAAGCACAAACAAGATGGTTAGCCACGGAAAATAGCATACAGCCTTAATTGTAGCCTGCGAACGGCAGACGTTTCTCCTCGCTCATCGCCGCTGAGGGACGTTTTCGCGAGGAGGAAAGTCTGCGACTCAGCGACAGAAATTCCATACAGATGACGTAAAATCTGTTCGGGATCCGGTCAGAAGCGCTGATTGGTCGACGGAGTAGTTTCATTGTTCTAGCTATTGTTTACGAATAACAGACTCAAAAGACAAAAAGCGGCAAAGGTCAAATGTAAACGCGATGAATCTCTAACAAAACAGTCAATATTTGTGGAATATAGTCTTCTCTAGAAGAAGCATTTGAGTTTTGCTGGAGCTCATTCGCAGGTGAACACAATTCTTTTCCAAAATCGACCAGGAGAAACGTAAAATTGAGCAAATTTACATTTGGAACCCCATGACTACCGGATTTATTAAGTAAACATTGATTTACGTCATCAGTATGGAATTTCTGTCGCTGAGTCGCAGACGTTCCTCCTCGCGAAACGTCCCCCGGCGGCGATGAGCGAGGAGAAACGACTGCCGTTCGCAGGCTACCTGAATTGCTGTTTTTTGTACACTTGGTGCTCAAACCATGCAGCTTTAAGGGTTGCTAAGCGATATCTTAAGTCTGGATGGTAACCGAGATCACTCGTTCGTGTACTAGAAGAGGGACCTTTAAAGCGTGAGTGCAAACTAAAAATTCATTGATAAAAATTTCGATGACGCATGGGTGTCCTCTCTTATACCTAAGCTTCCCATGTCAGCAAGAGAGGGCGTCAGTTAACTTCGTCAGAACTTACATGGGACTACGCGGACATTAAACTCGAGGCTAAATACTAAGAAAAAAACCGTGTTTGTTAGGCTACATTGAATGCCCTTATTTTGTCAAGACAAAAATTGGCAAAAATTGCGTTTTGGTTTTTTCACCAGAATTTATTTCGTATTTTTCTCAGATTAATGTAATTCTCAAAATATTCTAACTTGTTTTTAAGTTTTACATTGATCTTCTTTTCTTTTTCAATTTAAGGGAACTTTCAAAGGAAGGGTTGAAGCCTACAACCAGGACCTCGTGATGTGGATGTGTTTTGAAGGAGAAGTCCAATTTCCCTGAAATTCCAAACAGAGGGCTTGATATCAAAAGATCTGCCTTTTACTTAATTTTGTATGAACCTTTGTTTTTCGCAATCTAATAAAGACCCCATATTTGTAGTAATTTGTCACCTTTTGCGTGCCTGCCTTTGTAGTAAGAATGCGACTGAAAGCGTTGTTAAACCACGACATCCGTGATAAAACGTAACATTTTCGTCGTGATGTAAAAGAAATCAGAAATATATACACCACATGTAAAGGGGCGTAGCGTGAGGGCTTGAAGGTGCACGCACGGAAACAAAGGCTGGACCTCCGAAGGTACTGCAAACTAAGGGGGGTCTGAAGTTATGCTCCCCCAGAAAATTTTTCAAATTTAAGGGCTCAGAAATGATTTCCTGCGTTTTCCTCAGGACATTTTCAGTAGGTAGATACGAAGGAAAATGCAACAGTTAGTTGTTAATTGAAAACAACAACGCCATCAAAGAGAGGTTACAAGCAAAGGGCGAGACGTACCCTTCAGACAGGGAAATACACCAATATAACGCGAAAGATTTAGCAGTCATCCCGATTTAATGACAAAAATGCTTTCAGGAAAAAAAAATAAATATTTTTTCCCAGATTTTAGCTGTACGTTCGGGCGTAAGTGCGTAATATATAAACGCTACGCTTCTGCACCACTAAAATCTCAGGTTCTCAAAATGAAAGAGTAGACTGTGAACTGCTAAAATCATGCGCTCAATGCCTACAACGAAAAATGCTATCCCGCTCATTTTTTAAATGTGTTTCTGAATGACTCGACCATTGTCGCAGCGGTGTAGAAAGGAGAAGAGATACGTTAAGTGGTTTTTCCTTCGGGAACTATAATCCCATGAAGTGTCCCTAAAAAACATAGCATCGACAGAAAACTCTTACCATTTTTTAGCACCGTAGTTGCCCTTTCTGAGAAGATATAAACCCTTGAGTCCGAGAACTTCTAACCATCCAATTTTTCAGCTGCAATGAAAACCTTTTGCTTGGGTAATTTATTAAAGCCCTCTGGGTTTTCATTTTACATTTGTCGGGGTACGCCTGGGTTATGTTTATGTCATTTACGATGACGGAAGTTCTTGGCCGTTTAAGAAGTAGATATTTCCGTCAGTCACGTTGTCAAACCCTTCGATTCAGCGTTTTCCAGACGAGAGCGGGACCGGGAAGGACAAAGGAAACATACTTGGATTCATCATAAACGGGCAGGTCGCCCATAGGCAGTTCGATTGGTTTGTGCCTGACAAGGTGAACGGGCTCACGCAAGCAGGACTCTCACGTTTGAATCAGTCAATCGAGGCCTTCGTGTACTGCATTCTCGGGGCACAGGTTAATGTGCGCAGCAGCATTCTTGGTGATGGAGGCTGATCGATTGAAGCGCAGGGCGAGTTTCTCACATTACTGCGGAGGACGTTTTCAGGCAGCCAGACCTGGCCAAGCGCGTGCAGCGCTACCAGCTGGCTGTAGACAGGGCAAAGGTGAGACTTGATTTAGCAGCGACGCCCGGAGCGTGACTGATCCCCTCTCAGATGGCGATTAATACAGAGAGAACAGTTACTTACAACAACAAGCTCAGCCAGGCAACTTACACCAAACATGAATCTCTGGTTGAACAATGACGTAAACAAAGAGACAAAAAAGTGGGGTTACGCCTCATGGCGGCGGTCCTTCCAAAATTAACCCGCCAAACAATCACCCAGCTAATCCCATTCACAAGGAGGCAATGAAACTGAAAAAGGATCCGCCTACCAACCCATCCCCCTCCTCGCCACCCCCTCCAACGACTACAAGTCACGACATAAACAAGGCGATGCTCGTTGTGGGTGCAGTTCTTTTGACTGGGCTTTAAATTTTGAAGCGTTTTGCATTAAAAAGGCGACCACAGCAAAATTCATTAGCCAGGTGTGCTTCGTCAGAAATGAGATGGCCTGTCCTGCCGCTAGAGATGGCCAAGTTGAGAGTGTTTTTTTGATGGATTTGAATATTTATTTCTTTGCTAATAAGGAACCAAGAAGAGAGTCACCTTAGAAGGCTTATGGGTAAGAGCTAAGTTTCTTTACGATATTTACTTTATTTAATTTAAGTTAAGCTTTGTGGCCTAGAGTTGGCACCTGGCGCAGTTTTCATAAGTTCGGCTAGATATATATATATATATATATACCTGGTTTTTTGAAAACCGGGCTACTAAAAAATGTCAGTCTCTCACACTGATTGTTAATTTGATGGCCCTTGTTACTTGAAAAGTAAAATCTCACCTCAAAAAGAAATTATTGAATACATGAGCTTCCATTTGATAGAATCATCTGTCTTGAAAGTAACAAAAGTGAAGTTTTCCTCATTAATCTGGAAAATAAGGCATTTTAAGAAGCAATTTTTAGTGTCGGTGTCACCGATTGCAAAGCCAATTCCCCAGTTCACCCCATTTTTAATTGAAGCTGGTCTCCCAAAAACAATCTAAGCCAACACTGCTCAACAATACCAAGTCCTAAAACCAGCAGTTCAACTGCTTGCTGACTAGGAACATTATCAACAGGGTGGGTCATTGCTTGCATGCAAACAGCACAAACAAACTGCATAAGAGTGCAAAAACACATCAAACTTTACAACAACCCCACTCCCCTGGAATTTAACCAGGCTACCCCAAATGCATACCAGACGATAGCCCCGTGTCTGTGCAACAACATGGCACCCAGCCAGACACAACCCCACCTTAATTTGAGTGAGACATTGAGCTTTGAAAGACAGGGGTAAGCCCAGGTACAAAAACTCAGCGAATCCGCCCTCTAGCACAAAGCATAGTCTTTACAACAACCCCACCCCCCTGGAATTTAACCAGGCTACCCCAAATGCATACCAGATGATAGCCCTGTGTCTGTGCAACAACATGGTACCCAGCCAGACACAACCCCCCCTTAATTTGAGTGAGACATTGAGCTTTGAAAGACAGGGGTAAGCCCAGGTACAAAAACCCAGCGAATCTGCACTCTAGCACAAAGCATAGTCTTTACAACAACCCCACCCCCCTGGAATTTAACCAGGCTACCCCAAATGCATACCAGATGATAGCCCTGTGTCTGTGCAAGAACATGACACTTAGTTTGACGGAAGCCCCCCTCAAAAAATATTATCTGGGCCAACGGGGGCAACAGCCCGTCCCTACGGGACGGACTGTTGCCCCCCTCGTGCAAATTTTCTGGAATTTGCACTGATTTCTGTCACTTCCAGGAAGTTATTTGAAGCCCATGGTTAAGAGGTGAGGGTGGTTAGTCCTGAAGAGCGAGATTGTTATTTTTACACTAAAAGTATCAGGGCTTTAAGCAAATTAAGTTTTAAAAGATTGCCTGCAATGTGCTGGACTTGACTTAAGATTTCAGGCAACCCGGTTTTCAAAACTCCAGGTAGATATATATCTGTCTGGATTTCCAAAAAGGTACCTCCATGAGTTTTTTTAGCAACAGTCTCATTTGAATTTCAGTACAAAGATCCCCTAACAAGCTGCAGTAGGTAAAAAAACATATGTTTATAATTCTGTTTTTTATCTACCCCCCCCCCCTCCCCCCTCTCCCCTACCCATAAATACCCATGATTCTCTCCTTGTCATAAAACACTATTACATTTGAAATCAGCGCGCGCGATAGAAGTTGTTTTAATTGGTTGGTTAATTTTCTGGATTCCTTTCTGGCCGCCTTCAGCAAAGTTTTCCCGAAGGCATCCTTAAGCCTTATGACGGAATAAGTCTTACGATTGGCAAAGTCTGCGTCACGCCAATATGTTATCGTATTTCGTCTCATTTTGGCTAAACAGGCCTAGGTCAAACAGGGTGAAACACTGATCTCGGGCTTGAGACGGAAAGGCATCATATTGCGAGCTTTGATGTGGGCGGTGACGAGTCTCTAGCCTCAAAAAGTAGTTTGTAAGAGTCACATCTATTCGTCGAGAGCAAAATTGATGCAGATTTCTGAGCAGGCCAGAGATTTAGTTAAAAATTGTTTTGAAGGCCGGCCTCTGTGTGTCCCTTTCAAAACGGCTCTTTTACATCCGGGATCTTGAATAAATCGACTGCTGTCAGGAGAATTTACATGTGATGATTTATGTGTAGAAAGGGAGAGTAATTCGATGATATTTGGCCCGTATTAAGTGTGGAACCATTGTGCCTAGTTGGTGGTTGTGGACAGTTTTATCAGCGTCGCGAACGTGGTTAATTGTGTGATTTCCCGAAGTTGTTGATCGACAGAATTCAGGTATGTCGTGGTGGTCGTGTAATGAGAATATTGTTTAAAAGCAAAAACACGCTTCGTGAGTGTTTAGTTGAAGTGATTTTGTCTTAGACAACCGATTCTGGGCTCAAGAAAGTTGGATTCTAGGTCTGTTTTAGTCGGGCATCTCGCTATGAGCCTCATAGTTTGAGAGACTGAGGCTCAGTTCAGACGTCGTGCTTCTGCCGTGCCGAACTTAATTGTAATTCTGTTCGACTGTAGCACGGCAGGAAAACAACTTTGATTCAGACGTCGTGCCAGAGTCGAACCAAATTCAGGATTTACTGATGCCTCGTAACAATTCTCCTCCTAACTCCCCGTGGGAACGCAATCTCGCCAAAATACATTAATATAATTTATGAATTTTGCTAAGCACGGCAGAAGCACGACGTTTGAATCGCTGCCGTGCCAGAGCCGTGTAGCACGGCAGCACTTGACGAACTTAATTGCTTGCCGAACTTAATTCAAAAGTTTGATTCAGACGCCGTGCTTCTGCCGTGCTTTTGTCGAACTTAATTCCTGAATCTAGTACGGCACGGCAGAAGCACGACGTCTGAACTGGGCCTCAAGGGTCATAATTTCTGTGCTTTTAAGAGCGCCGGTCAGGAAAAATCGACCAAAATCTAATTTCGTGGTAAGAGTTGAAAAATCAATTTCTTTCATTTTTTGTTCATAGATAGCTTTTAGGTAGATAAGAAACCTAAAGTAGATTATTCCGCCGAAATTTTTTTTAACCTGAAATTCGCTAACATTAACTTTCCTCGCGTTCGCAAACGAAGCCGCATCGAGAAATTTGGACGCTTTCCATGAACAGAAAAATTCTTTTTCTTCCACTAAAAGATACCTTCAGGGCAATAGCGAAGCTCGTCGTACTGAAATAATTCAAAAATACGGGATAGGTTTTCAGGATAACAAAAACTCAAGTTCGTTACTCGTTTTCGACGGTAATATTTAACATGTGGTATAACTCCAAATTCTCTTAATGCTATTTAAATCAAACATTTAGACAATAATTTAAGACATACCTGGGAATTGGCTTGGGTTACTGGAATGTAATCTCTGTAACACACCATCGAAGTTCAGGAATTCTCATGGTAGGCCGGCGGTAATTGTGTAAACACTTCCAATTTCGAAACGCCCAAAAGTAGATATTTACAGCCTAAAGGCTCGTTTTCTGTACTTCTTGTAGGTTTACCCATTGCAAATTTTTTTTTTCCAATCAAAGAGTGGGGTAAGAAGGTGAAACTGGGTCAATTTTAGCCATTTTGAAACGCTGAGCCCTACCAGACGTAAATATAATAAAAATCCCCACTAAAGGCCTATGAGTAGTAAAACCAGCACAAAAATAACAGGACCCCTCAACCGGGCCCCTAAGTGTCTAGGAAGCTACAGGCTATAACTACAAAAACCTATAAATATAATCAAGAATTGTTAAAACACGATGGTCGGTTGCTAGGGCTTTTCCTCCCGCAACTTCGTAAATTCAATTGTTGGCTCACAGAGCAGTATTTTATATTCCAAATAAAGCAAGACATTAAAACATCTTAAGAAACAATTTCTTTAAATTTGTACCAATGTTAAGGTATTTTTGACGTTTCTTGAAAGTATAACGTCATAACTGATGGCTAGTTTTAGTAACATTAAAAACTTGCAAAGCACTTTTCAAAACATTACAGACATTTTTGCCACACAAAAAGAATATGTATAGTGAAAACCCCATCTCAATCGGATAAAATGGCGTAATTAAAGAAATTCAAATTTCCCCCCACATGACCATATATGGTCAAAATTAGGGGGATTTTAAACGCGAGAACAATGAATGTATTGTTGCATAAAATCAAAATTGTGCTTTTCTACTTACTTTTTTGGCTTATGTGCTGCTATGACGCGTTTTCGTCACGAAATACGTCGTTGTGACGTCATAGCACCACATACCCTAAGTAGAAAAAACTACAATTTTGATTTTATGTAACTTTGTTCTGGCTCCTAGCTGGCTCCTGTTCCAATACATTCAATGTTCTGGCGTTTAAAATACCCCTAATTTTGACCATATATGGTCATTTGGGGGAAATTTGAATTTCTTTAATTAGCTGTAACTTAAGCCTGTTTTATCCGATTAAGATGGGGTTTTCACTAGAAATCATAGAATTCTATACAGAAAACTAATGTAAAATTTTTACCATTTCTTTCCTGAATTTTTGTTCTGATGCCAAATTTGGACATCATCTATCACGTCACAACAGAAGTCACATGGGATGAAAGAAAACCAAGAAACAAGTAACTTATCAAACAACTTCCCTGCCAAGTTTCGTCACATTCGATGCATTCTACTTCTGTCTATGGCCTAAAACTCTCAGTTTTGAGAGGTGTTTGGGAGGAAAAGCCCTAGCAACCGACCACTGTGAAAGCTGTTTTTAAAAAGATGTTTACAAGAACTTCACTACCCAGGCGTGTCAATTCCACAGAGTGTTATGTATAATGAATACGATTTTTAAAGTGAAATTCTTGTCGTTTATTTAATCCGAAGGGCGCAATGGAAAATAAAGGCGCGCTCCAGTAAGCTTTTTTGGTGACCAATAATTTGTCTTTTTCTTGATTTGTGCTGGTACAGATTTGTCGGTCTATGTATTGAAAAGTAAAGTCAGACAAAGTGTGTGGTGTTCTATTAAAGTGTATAGCAACTTCACAAGTTTTCTTGTTAAAAAATTCTTAAGGAAATTCTAACACCTTCTAAAGGGAGAAAAAGCTCCTTGCCAAGCACAGATACACCAGCTTCAGGTTGTTTCAAATGTGAAAAAAACAGATGTGATCCTAGTTTGTAAAAATTTCCTTGTGAACTCTAACACATTTTCTAGCGCCCAAACTGGCAAAACCTATCTTGCAACAAACAACAAACAAAGGTTTTCGTGTAATTCCACTAATGTCGTTTATTTGGTCCATTGTAAAAAATGCAATCTTCAGTATGTTGGCTCTACCACTACTGAATTCAAAGTTAGTACGGGAAGCACAAATCATCTATGAAAACTAACAAAAAAATTTACTGGTTTGTTTCTTTATTTTTTTATTACTTTTTTATTTATTTTGTTGTTTTCTTTTGTATAAAACTGTTCAGAGTCCTCTATTTTTCCGTAAGATCGTCAAGATCGCGCGCTTTGCGTTACAGGCTGCGCCATCTTGCATGAGTGTCAAAACTACTTGGGGGGCGGGGGCGGTTTGGGAGGAAGCGAGAAAAATAGAGGGACTGTAATAACGTACATCACTGCAGCTCGCGTTTAGGAGGCGTAACAGGAATTTCATTCCTTTTACCATTCATTAATTAAGAAACTCCGCTGGCGATGAAAACAATGCGAGACACATTTAGCCTCTATTTCGCGTGTTTACAAATATCTCCTTTCGAAACAGTGATTTCATAAAGTTTCTGAGCCATTCCTCCATGTAAAATCGGCAAACATGCACAGGTGAAACATTTTCCTAATAGAAGCGCTAAGCATGCTCGCTTCACCACAGATTAAAACGGTTAAACCTCCCAATAAAAAGCCGGGCATTTCTGACAGGTCGTCTTTTTTGCTCGGCGTAGCGTCAAATTTCAGTTCGTTTGGTAGAGACTGTGTTGCAACTTTCCCTGGCCAGGCCCCTCTTCTCCGCAGAGGTCCTTTTTGTGATGTGGGGAGGCTGAGGAGAAAGAAAAAGAGAGCGCGCGGGGCACGATGGGAAGGGGGGAGAGAGAAGAGAGACCTCTGCCACATAATGTGCGGTTCACTGGCCGGATTTGCGGTTCTATTGTTTTGGCTAAACCAACCGACTGTTTGGACGCTTTTAAGAGCTGCTTTGAAGATAATGCCTTTTCTCTCTTCCCATCGTCCCCCGCGTGCTTTCTATTTTTTCTATTATTGCTATTTTTATAGGGATACCCAGCGGGAGCCTCTGCGGAGGAGAGAGTGTGTTCTATATTTGTTTTAAATCCTTTTTAAAGATAAATATCTTTTTCACGAGGGAGATCCAGCCGATTAACATAAAGGTGCAGTTCATATTTTTGCTACGCGTACAAGGTAGCGGCTAGCTTTCTTGAGATAAAGCAAAGACTATAATTTTGCGTTTGCGAAAAGTTGATTTCCGTCTTATTCACTCAGGTGTACAAACCTCGCATTGTTTTTTTCAATTAAAGTTTTATCCGACTGGCAATCACACTTTCCGTCTTTTTCAACATTTAAAAACTGAAAGCCAAGGTCAAAGCACGGACGATCTTCAGCCATAATGGCGGACAGGCGAAAATATAAATTTCCCTTATTTATTCGAATAAGCGCCCAACCTCGAATTAGCGCCCACCTCGAATAAGCGCCCATGCTAAAGGCAGAAAAAGTTAATAAGCGCCCAGCCTCGAATAAGCGCCCACCCACCCCACTCCCTCCAAAAAAAACTCCAATAACAGCCTGATAAGAGATAAGAAGAGATACTCCCGAAGACGGAGTTTTCTTCAGAGTATTTTACAGAAACCTTGCTTTGCTACATCTTCGCTTTTTGTTAGTACCATTTACTGTTTTGTTGTAAAATATACTACTACACTTGCCGAGAATGGTGAAAATTAAATAAGCGCCCAGCCTCGAACAAACGCCCAGCCTCGAACAAACGCCCACCTCGAATAAGCGCCACTCTAAAGGTCCAAAAATTTAATAAGCGCCCAGGGCAGTTAATCGAATAAATACGGGAAGGGGTTAATGTTTGGCAGAGAGAGTGACGTAGCTTGCGTACATAAGTGGCGCTATAATGCACGCGTGACGTGTGCTGAGTGCCTTATGGAGATATAATGAACTGGTCTCGACCAATCCGAGAATCCAATTTTAACCTTGGTTATTTTACAATACTACCATAAGGCACATCTTGCGCCAACACACGAAGGATTTTTGGTATTCTGAAGATGAAAAATAACGTAAGCCAACATGCTTTTAAAGCAGCCCGGCCACTCTCTCCTCCACCTAGGCTCCCGCTGGATATCCCTATAAAAATAGCAATAATAGAAAAAAATGGAAAGCGCGCGGGGGACGATGGGAAGAGGGAAAAGGCGTTATCTTTACAACAGTCACCGCCTCCAAAGCGTCCAAATAGTCGGCTGTTTAGCCAAAACTACAGAACCGCAAATCCGGCCAGTGAACCGCACATTATATGGCAGAGGCCTCTCTTCCCCTTCCCCCTTCCCATCGTGCCCCGCGCGCTCTCTTTTTCTTTCTCCCCAGCCTCCCCACAACACTAAGAGGTCTCTGAGGAGGGGACAGTAGCACACATTATTTTAATATAATCACGGATTTGACCTCATATTCAACTAAATCAGATTCATTGCCTGCGTTAAGGGCACTTTACTACATAAGGAGGCCTGGAATTCAAAGTCATTTTCCAATCAAATAACTTAACATATTCATGATATTGGGTGATGTACTGATAGTGACACAAAAGCTAACTTCCGCAAAGATGACAAATATACCTAGCAACCTCAAATTTACGCTTATATTTCCCAAATTACGTTTTAGGTTAGAGTGATTTTGCTTGATCTGTGAAACAGGTACTAACAAATAGTGCCAAATAGCAAGAGCTAAACAAAACAATACAATTGAATTAGTGCATAATAGTACGTAGTATTCTACAACCTATTTCAAGGGTCAAGTAAAATCATTCTATCATCCCAGTCCGCTCTAGTATGGCTGCAGCCAGTGTGGTCGCTTTCTTCTCTACTGCCGTATTCCTCGGAAATGTCGCTTTCAGTGCGACAGGATTTGCAAGGGTAATTGTTTTCCTCTTTCTATATCAGCTTGGTTCATTAGCATGGCTTGATTCTTGTAACATTGAATACGCTGTTTTGATAGACACACTTGGTTTCGTTGCCATTCTCCCAATAACAATTTAGCGTTCTAATCTAAGAGATAACATTCGTGCCGAGCTACTGGTTACGTTTGTTCCAATCACATTCGCAGGAACACCACTTGGTCAATACCTGCAAGATTTCACTCCGGCGGTACTGGGCTTTAAAGGTTCTGATTGGCTCCCTGACAATAGTAGTTACAGCCTGGCAGATTCATGAGTATTGCAAGAAAAGAAGGACAGAAAAGAGACTTGAAGAGAAAAAGGAATCCAGAGTGACTGAAGACAACGCTTTGACAGCTCATGTACAGGAAGACTGAGACATCCTATTTTTTCTTCTTGATTGGTAGTCGACGATCTGGTAGCATCTGGCGACCCATTCTCCTCGCGGTTTCTCTGCCCTCGCCCGCCTTACGGCACTGGTTTCACTTCATGTAAAAGAATCCAAGACAGTCTTGGATTCAGGATTGTCCTCGCCATGGATTCCGGATTCCAATCGTTAGTGGGATTCTGGATTCCTTGAGCTGTTTTCTGGATTTAAAAGCCCAGGATTCCGGATTCTACGAGCAAAAATTTCCCGGATTCCAGAATCCAGATTTCCATACATGGGGTGACATGTTACATGATTGGTATCATGATGAGGTCGATGAGGTGTTTCAAGTATTAATACTGGTTGTAAATTACCATTAATAGAGAGAGGATTAGCATCAACAAATAATTTAACAAGAAGGTACTAAAGACAAAAGGGAGAAAATAGACTTGTACAGGAACAGTTAGCTCTGAAATGTTTTGTGTATTTGCTGCTAACCTTTGCCTTTTTTTTTTCTTTTGCTGATGAGGCGGTTTGCATGAATTGTATCCGATTTCCGTGAGTACGAAAGTAGTTCAAAAATTGCTCAGTGCTTTGCCTTCAGTCATAACAGGAACTTTTTTCCGCGTATGAAGAAGTTTAGTTTGACAAAGTTGGGAGAACTAAATTGTATTCACGAAGAAAGAATTAGTAAAAGTAACGACAGCCATCCCAAAAAATGATCAGTGTTGTCGGGAGGAAGAACAGCGGCCGTTTCGAAACACATATAAATGTTGAGATCACAGCATGTGACATCACGCAGCCTCGAACAGTTCGGATGGCCTGCTTGTGCTCGTAAAAGTGTGTAGCAAGGTTTTTCAGCATCTATGGCACTTAGGCACCCGATATTCTTCGACCCTATTTTGCTTATTCTCTCTAAGCTAGAGTACTTAAGTCCGAGAAACAGTACAAATGTAAGAAAACTAACGTATGTTACCTCGGACGGAATAGAATGAAAACAGGTTTGCTTATCATGTAACAGAACTTTTAATAAAACAATTATCAAACATCACTCGCTTCATCGTATAGTTATTTGATCTAAACGATTACACGATTTACGCAAAGCCCATCCATTGTCTTTGACTTTACTTCTGTTAAATACATACTTATAATGGTGTTTTTGTTGTTGCTGCTGTTGTCGCTGTTGTTGTTGTTTTTTATGAAAATTGCGCTAAAAATATATTCTATAAAAGGCATTAAGAAAAATTGTACTCTTGAATTAAATGGTTTTAATGTGTCTTTCTCCCCCGAGGGTTGCTTTCGAACCGTTTAATTATTATTTCCAAGTTCGAAACGCACACTGGCATAAATAACTAAAGGGTCTTGGACCTGACAAGGCCGGAAAACAACTTGCTTTATCAACTGCAGGAAAGGTATGTTTTGCTCCGTCAAAACATTACAGAAAAGTACACCAAGCATAGATAAAACGGTATTGATTGATACGGTAAGTGACGAGTATCGCTGTAACAGCAAAGATCGTGGGAACGGGTCTTTTGTGTCATAAAAGAGGCGTGCAGCAAACTGTGATGAACCAAAATTTGGGTATTTTATAACACAATGTCGAGGAAGATTAACTTTCTTTCGCACTAAGATTTATTTTGCAGTCAAACTTATCTTAAAATGTTCACGGTTATTAATTTTTGAAATTTGCTCTCTGAGCATTTTGTATGAAAGAAGGAAAAGATACTATTGGAGACTGGAGAATTTAGACGCTTTGGTAACTTTTAGTTTTGAGGGCCCCTATGAGGGAGGTGCGAGGCAATTTCTGTCAGCTAGAGCTAGAGGGGACAGTCGACAAGAGGGGACTTATTCTTGCAAATTACTGTATCAGTGGTTAATAAATGATGGTGCATCAATTGTGATTTACCATGTCACAAAACAAGAAAAAAGAAAAAGGCGACCATAGGGTGTTTCCCAGCCTCAAGAGAAGGACCCGGGAAGGAGGAGTGTGGCACTATTTCTGTAACTTTAATGAGGTTGTGCCTTACATATTTCCTTGCGCTCGGACATTGGGAAAGATAGGAAACGACATAGTATGGACGATGAGGGATTCGTCGCGAAAAATATACACAAGCCACGAATTTAGGAACCTTGTACTTAGGACTCAGAAAAAAACGCAACATCAGCCAGTCAGGTATAAAAAGGATGACAGTAGATCTCATTTAAGCCTTGTTCTTCACACACAGAGAAAAAATACTTAGTGGTTCAACTACGAGGAAGATCGAAAGCGAACAATCAGCCTTTAGACTTAAATATTTGCTTTTAAACATTGAACACTGCCGTATAAAGTCAGCAGTATAATCGGTAAGTAAAAAATGAAAGAGAAGAGATTAATTACTCTTCATGGAACAACAATGTTCATAAAGTTCTGCCAAAGCTTTCGAAAGCCGTCGGACCTCTTTTTAGTCACTGATATTTGAAGCCTCGTTCCAATGATGAAGCTGCAAAATTGTTCGTATTACGAAGCATCAGATCCGATGCATCAGATCGGCCTAAACCCCTTGGACAACTTATAACGTTTACACAACGTAGTATTGAAACCTTCACAGTACACGTAGTATTCTTTATTGCCTCTTTACTACCCTTAGATGAAATTTCTAAGTTTCTTGATATTTCTGCTTAAGAAAAGTTCATGAAAGTGTAAATCTGTTCAATTTTTAATGAAAACGAAAATTCAGAACAGTGAAAGTAAGAATCAAACCTGGAGCGTAGTGAATGCAGTCCATCACCTATACCACTACGCCACTGAGGATCTGCTGGCGAGCATTGGTTTGATTTGAAGCTTAGTTATATAGCAACAACCCTAACCCTAAGTAGAAGTTAACCGTTTGGAATGAGTGCTCATCCCTAATCACTATTTTCGGGGCTTAACCCTAATCAGCACAGTAAGTGCTTAACCCTTATCATTATTTTCAGTGGTCAACCCTAATCTGTGTTGTTTCTTATCCCTAATCACCATAGACAGCGCTCAAAACCGAAGCGATAAGGAATACTAGGTGTAAACTTCATAAGGTGTCCCAGGAGGTTTAGACCGCGATGGGATGCTAACCGTAATACGACGAGGGCAAGAATGAGAAGGCTTGTCTTCCTTAACGTGTTTGGGCACTACACAATAGGTGCACTTATTTTCGGTGTTCATTTAGTCCAGTACAAGTGCCCAATTTTCTTAAAATTTCACTGACGTACTCTGCAGCATAATCTTTGTTCTTGACCTTTAAATTTGGGTCTGTCCAGAAAGAGATAAGGATGTCACGTGGTTTATAATTTACTGTGCACACCGTGTTTTAATGTTCCTTAAAGCACTTCCACAGTAATAAGGAAACACAACAAGTTTCTTTACATAGTTCATTGTGGCCTGTTTAAGACAAGAATGCTAACCGAGAAGACAGGTTGTAAATAGTAACACAAGATTGTGATAAAGGAGATTATTTATATTTCAGCCAAAATGAGGAAAAAGTAATATATGGAATAAGTGCATTTGTTTTATAGACTGCGCGGTCACATGACATCTAACATCGAAACTGTTTCCTGCCAAAATGTCTGAGCGAGCAACATTGCAAAAAACACCATTGCAAAAATCTATAGCGTCAGAGGGTAACAGTGCTCTGTTACCGTAAGCCTATGTGGCTATTTGTATAAAATGCCTAACTGTTTGGAAAGGAGAATGAGATCTTTTAACATTACTGCTTCAAAATTTTCCACTCTTCAACAAATCACTTAGAGACTGTTCCCTCAGCAGACAGTTAATTTTGCCTCCCGAAATTCTCGGAAAACAAAAATAACTGTTTCCCTCGTTACGCGGTAGTCAGCGGATTTTACAGAATATCTTTCCTGAAATATATGACAATGACAATGATGATGCAAGAGATAAACAGGCACTGTTTTTGGTCATTCGGTAACGTCTTATTGCAAAGTGATTGAAAAGAACTAAAGATAGACCATGCCTCTTTCACGTCGATGGGTAGCATATTGTCGAGGTCTGTGGAACGTCATATGACCTTCCATAATATGTCAATGTTCCATGTATCAATGTCTTGTTCCTGCAGGTCTTGTGGTCAGCATCATGTCAAAGACTCCAACAAAGACAATTTCATTTGTCAATCTCAAAATGATTTTCTGGGCCATCACATGTGTCAAAGGCTTGACTCCAGGGTTGGAATTTAAACGTTGTAAACTCTGCGGTAAGAGTTTATACAGTAGTGGAAAATAGGAAACAAGTTTTCATTACACAGTGTAGTTTTAAATTTATGTACAAAGCCTAGAGATTGATCCCTTATATAAAAGTTTAATGACAAAGCTATACATCATACCTGTAAATAGACTAGTATGCATGTTGTATCCAGTTTCAAAAGAGTTCTAAGCATGCCCTCAAGATTATATATTGATGATCCTGGGAGCACTCCTTAATGTCATGGTTCTAGTGGCCCAACCAATATCATTAAAATGTACGGTTACCGGCCAGCTACTTGTGGCTCCAATCACAAGTTGTATAACTTTAACATTCATATTCCAGAGTTTGAATTCCATACATCTCTCGCCAGGTCCTGAAACGTTGAGATAATTTGATAAGTCCTCGAATACTCGACAAATCTTTTATGCTTCATTGTCCTCAGTAGTAGTAGTAGTAGCAGCAGCAGCAGCAGCAGCAGCAGCAGCAGCAGCAGCAGCAGCAGCAGCAGCAGCAGCAGTAGTAGTAGTAGTAGTAGTAGTAGTAGTAGTAGTAGTAGTAGTAGTAGTAGTAGTAGTAGTAGTAGTAGTAGCAGTAGCAGTAGCAGCAGTCGAAAGCAATAGCAGTGAAAGAGTAAGAGCAGCAGAAGTAGAAGTAGCAGAAGCATCAACAACAGTGGCAACAGCTTAACAGCAGTAGACTGGTTGAAGTTTCGATCGACAAGAAAGGAATGTTAGGTAATTTTCGTAATTACACTTGACTCTTAATTGATCGGCTTCAAGTCAGTAAACCATTTTCAATCTGTTTTTGAAATCATATTTCTTCTATCAGGCCCAACAAACCGAAAGAATGTAGAGTTCAAAGCGTCTCCCTGGCCGTTCATACCATTCAGAACACGATTCAATTTAACGCTTGTATTTATTCCAGGTAAGCTAAAACTATCTTGGCTTTATTCCTTTTAACGACTCGCTGCAATAGTACACATGTGTGATTAGGTGAGGAACTACACTCAACTCTTCCTACGACGGACACCGAAGGGGCCAACCCTTCCCTCTTAGACAAGTGTCCGACATTTAGAGGTGCAGATAACGTGACACCGCTGATAATTGTAAGGTGACTGATAAACCTGGACCTACGCTCAAAGACAGCTATAAAATGAAAGTGGTGCAACATCTCGCCTCTCAACCATAAAATCGAGCTTGTGAGAAGCCTTGCAGCTGTTCAAAATGTCCAATTTAATTGGACCCCTAGCTGTATGACCCAGTTCTTATGTTTTCTCGCTAGGGTTCAACTGTTAATTTTTTTTGCTCACTGCAGTTTTCCCAACCAATCCCTAAGATCTTCCGAGAATTAATCTGCAAGGTCGCAATTTTTTATTTATTTTTTTAATTTTTAAAAATTTTTTAAATTTTTAAAACTAAACTAGTGAGCAGCACTCTGCGAACTGTTACTGTAAAACTTGTTTATTCTTCAATATTTGCGCCCATTATTATTTTTACTCATATTATGGCTTAAATACAGGCGTTTAGTATTTTATTGTAAAACTCCCTGAAGAAGTCTACGTTAGTTAGACGAAACGCGTAAGGAGAATAAACAAGTTTTACAGCAACAGTTCGCAGAGTGGTGCTCACTAGTTTAGTTTTAAAAATTGAGCTTATTCAAATTTTTCAAATTTTTGTTAACAGGAAAAAAACGTGAAAGGCGGGAAATATGGCTAGTATTTCCTTGGTCAAAGAGTTTTGAGGAAAAAAAATTAACCGGCATATCAAGAATTTCCTGGATCTGCCTCTGGTCCCATGAAAAAAACTAAGAAATAATTTGACTGCTTAAATCATCCCAAACTGATCAATTATTCGACTTAAAGATAAATTAATGATTTTTTTGTTATATTTTTGGTTTTTTTATCCTCTATAAGATGAAGCCATTTTTGCGGCGACATCAGAGTACAAGGTGTGGATAGAACCGAGCGGCCAATTGTATTTAAGGGGGACGGAGGACGTTTGCAGCCAGAATGAAAATTTCTGCAGTTTAGCGGCGGGTGGTGAGTAACTGGTTAACTAAATAAAAAAAAAATATATAAATAAATAAACTAGTCAACAAATAATGATGATGATGATGATGATGATAAGTCATTAGATGTGAGTGTTTTGTTCTTTAGTTTGTGATGGAAATAAGATGCACAATACTAAACATGAACGGTGGAAAATGGAAAGGTTGTAACCGAAGAAAAATAGACTAAAGGAATTCCACTTGTCCTATTTTAAGAAATCTTCTTAAGCACCATTTAAAACGCCCATAACATTAACATCAAGTAATGATAATAACAATAATAAAGATACATGTACACGTTTCATGTGATCAAACCCGAGTTTTTGACAAGCACTTTACATTTGTTAAACCAAAATTCTACCAAAATCATTCATGACAAATCATTAAGTTATCAAGCCTTAACACGGTTTTGAGGAGTAGGCAACCGCCCGAGAATGTAATGTCGAATAATTTCCATAAAACGGCTGTTCTGAAAAAAATGTGAATTGTAAACTAAAGCTACACAGTAAAGGATTTTACTATGAAATCTTGGGGGCCGTTACTGTGCTCAGTTAAATTTCTCCAGACACTTGCGTTAGATTTTCCATATATTTGTCTGCACTTTTTCCCGGGAACTTTTTACAGGCAAATGTATAGAAAATTTTAAAAACTGAGTGCTTCTAGCGCATGTAGCTGCATGTAACGACCTCAAATTTTTTCAGTAAAATCGTTAGGAGTGAAGCTTCAGTTTACAATTCATTTTTTTTTTTTTCAGAAGAGCCGTTTTAGGGAAATTATTCGACATTACATTCCGATACAAATAAACATTGTAATTTCTCACGTGGTGTCCAAAACCGTGGTAAGGCCTATTGATGTGTAGTTTTTGTTTTTGTTTTATTATGCTAGCCGTGCAGCCAACTCGAACACTTTTTTTGATAATCAATGACAATAGGAAGTTTCAAGAGTTGTGCGTGAATCATATCGTCTACCGCCTTCCACTGTTTTCTTTCCTTTTTTTTTTTCAACTATACCCTGTGGCCAGTTAGCAAAAAAATCCGTCATAAGGGAAAGCCCCGAAATTAGACATATTAAATTCTGCAAGCAAAATACTGTAATGCTGATCGTACTACGTGAAAATTAACTCTGCAAGACATCAACACCACACCGAAAGAACTCAAAACAGAGCGGGATTGTAGCCATAGACAGCTGTTACCCCATCTTTGGGGTTCGTCAGTATGGCGTAACAACCAGAGATCAGGCTCTCAAGAAAATTATCCGCGCACCCTGATTTTAGCCCTGACCCAGAACTTTTTAATAACACCCACAGAATCACGCAATACCACGTGTCTTCTAGGGGGCAAGAGTCAAGTTGATGTAGAATAGGGCTTCATTTTTCAGGAAACTGATCAGTTGGTTGAAGATTTTATCTAGACTAGGGAAACAGCTACTTTAGGATAGGGGGTATTTGGGGAGTTTACTCTAGTATAGGGTAGCAAAATTTAGCTGAACTGGCTCTGGTATGGGTTAAGGGTTCCAGGGTCCCAGCGGCACATCCCCACCCAGAAATTCCTAAAGTGCCCCCCCGGGACAAAACCATGAAAAAATTACATATAAAAGATCTACAGCTCAAAACTTCATAAAGTACAAACATTAACCATATTCGTTTGCGTTCCTTTGCAGTCCCTTGTGGTTAATGTTTGTACTTTATGAATTTTTGGGCCGTAGATCTTTTATAGATCCGATATGCTGTAATTCTTGCATGGTTTTGTCCATGCTTTATAGGTTGGTTTTGGCCAGTTCTTTGACATCAACTTGAAACTTGGACTCTTGCCCCCCAGAAGACACGTGGTATGGCGTGATTCTGTGGGTGTTACTAAAGAGTTCTGGGTCAGGGCTAAAATCAGAGTGCGCGGATATTTTTCATCAGAGCCTGATCTCTGGTTGTTACGGCAAACTGACGAACACCAAAGAGGGCGAAACAGCTGTCTATGGCTACAATCCCGCTCAGTTTTGAGTTCTTTCGGTGTGGTGTTGATGTCTTGCAGACTTAATTTTCACGTACTACGACCAGCATTGCAGTATTCTGCTTGCAGAATTAAATATGTCTACATTAATATTTTTTGCTAATCAGGTCTTTATAGATCCTACCTTCTTCGGCATATTCGTTTGCGGTCCTTTACAGTCCCTTGTGGTTAATGTTTGTACCCCGAAATTAGTTAAGATGCCGTGTTAAGTTTCTTAACTTTAAGGCCCTCCTTCTAACAGTGTTGATGCATATTTGCTAACTAGTCTTTAATGAAAACTGAAAAAAAAACGTGGAAGAGTCTATTCAATTATGTACGAAAAAAGTGATTTGCTAAAAGGCGGTAAATACAGTCGAACCTCCAGTCCAGTCAAAGCCTTACCTCCTGTAAGCGACCTCAACCACTTTTTGGGCCTGACGGTTAAAGATTTTCCATTGTTTTTAACCTCTTGTAAGCGATCGCTTGACGCATTCTCTGATTTCTAAGTTCACTGTAGGGGTGCACTATGCTACTCAGAATATACGACGAACTTTAGTGACAACATGTACTAGACATGTGGTAACTTAGAAATTGCATGCAATAAATTATCCTCCATAAAGGAAATGTCTCTCAGGACCTCTTTTCGGAAGAAGGCTCCGGTGGTTCGATTGTAAACGACCACCCCCAGTAAGCGACCACTCAGTCTTTGCATTTTGAGTGGTCGCTTACGGGAGGTTCGACTGTAATGGTATACAGAAGTATAAACGAAGTGGATGTTGCTGTTGTTGCTTTTTTTATTTATTGTGAGTTTTTTAACTGTTGTTAGCAATTTGTAATTTTTCATCCTTGTTTCCATTTCTTAGAAAAGTTTGTTTTGAAGCATTCTGATATACTGAGAACATTTCCAGCGGGTCTCAAGGTAATATAATGTTACAACAGAAAAACCTTAACTTTTCACCACCATAGACTATTTTGCTTTTTGAGTTTATGGTGAGGGTTATCTTCTATTTTTCGGTGACTAATTGCCCACCCACGTCGTTAAAACAACAGTCGACAACACTCTTGTCGACATATTATACAACTGAAAAGGGTAATATTGAAGCAAACTGCGCCTTGTACGTGTACACGGCTGCTTGTGGAAGAGGCAGTTATTCTCCAAAAGATTTTCAAAACAGTTTTGAGAGAGAATCCATTGTCTTTCGTAGCTGCCTGTTAATATTCCTTGCAACTTGGCACTGATCGTCGGCTGCAATGGATATGAGTTGTAACGTCATATGTTGTAAAAAGTACGTCCGTTTAAAAACAAAAATTTCCAAACGTTGCCGGCATTTTTGCGCAAGAAAAGGCGTAAAACAGTACCAATCACAAATCTACGCTTTAAGTGGAAACAAAACCATATAACCCTGAAGCGTATAACTCTGTTCCAATCCCGGGGGGTACTCCCATACATTACCTATACGGGTATGTGCCGCCCAACGGGGTGGTGATTTTGAAGCTCCTGATTTAAAACGAGGTATCCATTTCAGAGGCGTTTTCTAAAACGGGGTATAAAAAATTGTGGATCACGACTTTATCTTCTGCTTAAAATTGTTGCTTATTATGAAGAAGCATTTACTTGATGTATAAGTCGAACAAATAAAGAAATATCTTTTTAAAAAACAGGGAAACTCAATTTACAAACTTTCTAGAACGGAGTATAAAAAATTGGCCCATTTCTAGAACGGGGTATCAGTTTTAGGGCGAATTCTAGAACGGGGTATAAAAAATTGGTCCATTTCTAGAACGGGGTATCAGTTTTAGGGGAACTTTTTTTAGAACGGGGTGCCAATTTGGAGTCCCGGGCGGCATATACCCACCCAAAAAATACCCAAGTGCCCCCCCCCCCCCCCCCCCCCGGGGTTCTAATGCTGGTGTTTTTTGGTGAAGCAATCAAAATGGAGTTACTGATACGTGCGCGCAATACTGTCGGGCGAGTGCCGATGAAAGCCTTGTACGGCGATGAGAACGAAGCGCAAGATGTAGAATATAAAAAGTTTTACCATGCACACTGAAACGAGAAACTACTTATATATCGAGCAAGAAGATATTTTGTTAAGGTAAGTTTTCCAAAAGCAGCTAAAAGTTGTACACTCCAAAACGCAGCTTAGCGCACGCAAATAACAACACGCTCGTCTGGTCCACGATTTGTTAATGTAAATTTTTTTGTCTGTTGATTATCTTGTATAACAAATTGAAAAATGCCCAGCGTGAACTATGGAGTTACGAATGTACTCTAAGAATCCGTCATTAGACGGATGCCTTCAATAGACCAATTTCGACATGTTATAAAATTTAGATTCGACAGCGAGGTTTGGGGAATAAAGCAAAAGAAATGTATTAATCATTGTTGAGCCTCTTTAGTTTATTCCCACAAGCTTCGGTGCTAAGTGTGAATTTTATATTTCGAGATTGGTCTATTCTGTGATTCAATATTTGGACAAAAATTTCTGTGCTCCTGATTGGTCGGCAAAAAAACCGCAGCATGGTTCTGGTGCAAATAACTGCTATTTTGAAACTGGTCATCAGGTCCACAGCAGCGCAATATTTCCCATTGCTATAGAAATTGGAAACCTATCGATGCCAGAATCTTGATGTCAGCGTACACCCGTTCGCCCACTCGTACAGACTGTAAGGAAGGGGAAAGGGCAATTCTGCAAGGAAGAGAACGTGGCTCTCCTAGAAAGGGCCACTGGAGTTGTTCCAGTTAAAGTTTCTTTCGTTTGACTTACGTCAAGAAAAACTTACTTTTTAGCTTTGTCACGCTCTTCTAGCTCCTTGCCGCTGGGGATGTTTCGCCAGGAGAGACGTCTGTCTGTTTCGCCAGTGTCCACACTGTCGGAGCATTACATTGCTTGATATATTACCGTCCCTCACGTCCAACCTTTTATACTGACCGTCTTTGTTCTTTCTTTACATACTGTAGGTGAATTTTGGAGCAGAATTGAAAATCTTTAACCAAGAACACAAGATGGTTTTTTGCGCTTCATGTGAGGCAACGTTACGTAGCTAAAGAGATCGTCTCTGTTATCAAGTAACAATTTAAAATAGCTAGTTAAAATAAACGTGAACCCTGAAGTTCAAATTAGTTAAATGGATGATTCGGTTTTATTCGATTTGCTGGTATTAATTACAGAATAATACATGGGCGCGCAGAGACATTTAATACATCTAATTTCAGCGTCAATTTGAGACTTCGAGATATAGCTATTTGAACACAAGATGATAGCAACTTCAATTTTTTCAAGCGTCCATGTGTTCCTATGTCGAAAAAATACCTTTGTTGTTAAAATAAATATTTCAATCCAATTTGTCACAAATCTAACTAAAGGTGAAACAGCTTTAATGCTCAAAACAATAAGACGCATGCTCAATTTAAGCTATGTTTTTTACGCTACATTCTGATTTATAATCTAGAAGTATCGTTCAATTTTCATATTACATTTTTACAATTAAGGTTTTTTCCTTACTTACGGCTATTTACTTCGAGCTCCCGATAACTCGAACTCCCAATAATACGAACTTTTTTCGATTTGCCTTGAAGGTACGAGTTATCGGGAGTTGTCTGTATATAAAGTGTCTATTCTACAGATATGAAGTTTTTAGTCAGAATTCTACGTCATTTTACTGAGAATATCTAGAGGAATAACCTTGAGAATAGGGGTTGTTAGGGAGATTAAGCTTTTAGATCAATTAGCTCTCTCCTCTATCTTTTCCCCTCATATGATCTCCTTATATATCACAGCAACAGAGGAACCGTAAATAGTCCTGTTAGCATATAGTTTTCCTTCACCTGGCTTAGTTTACTCGCCTTCTGATTAAAAGATACTTGCTCTTATTAAGTGTCAATGTGTTAAGCACGAAGGTACTAATATTGAGGACATTACGTAAGTAGGTCTGTATGATCGTTCGGGTGAACGTAGACCTGAACGGGACCGTTGTTTTTGACAATGACTGACGTTACTACAACCTGTGCGTTAGTCACGTTCAGAGTCAAAGTGAGTTATATCACGTCAGTTGACGGTATGAAACTCTGGTTATTGACCTGGCCCCAGTTTCTCAAAAGTTGGATAGCGCTACCCACTGGATAAATCACTATCAAAAGGATAAGTGTTAGGGAAACCAATTGCACTATCCAGTGGATAGCGTTATCCACCTTTTGAACAACTGGGGCTTGATTGGTCAATTAAGTTATATATAATTATATACACCTAATTGCAAAAACGTTGTCATGGAAAAAATGAAAAAGGAAAAAGCCAAATAGGAATTAGTTAGGCTAATGAGCCTTATGAATTCATTTGCAGCATCCGCACATAGATGTCGTATTTGCCTGTTGGAATTTGCTATTGTTTTATAGCGGGGATTCTATTCCAGCGGGGAAATGCGACGGCTGCAAATGAATCCACCCTGGGAATGTGGCTTGATTATCCTCATTAATTCCTATTTGGCTTTTTTCCTTTTTTCATTATTTAGAACAACGTTACTTCAATTAGGTGTATATACAGTTCTTTTCAGGACTATGTTCACCCGGACGATCATACTCAACCTACTTATACTTTGAAATGACTCCTGAGTTCAAACCTTTCACATTGAGGACACTGTTTTTAAGTCTCCCATATGGTCACGTTACCATGTCATCATTTCTAGGTGGTCACCAGCGCCACGCGAAGGTCTAGCCGTTTGCAATGAAAATGGGAAAACTTTCATTTCTCCCTTTATTAAATACCTTGAATTCGGAAGGAACTCGAATTTTTGACTCCCACCACTCTGCAATCAAGTGCTTTACCGGCTAAGCTAACTGAGCTGCAGTGCTAAGGCACCAGTCTTATTCTTCTTGGCATCAGATAGTAAAATAATATATGGTGTTGTGAGTAGTGAAGGATGGTTGTCCCTTTACCTCCGTCATTTTCATTAGCACGAGTTTCTTGTCTGTAAATTTTCCCAGTTTCAGTTCGTTTTTTATTAAACTCTCTAGTAAGCTGTTAGGCCATCCTCTTTTTTTCCTCCGTTTAGCGTCGTCCAACCGGCCCAAATTTTTGGTATTTTCAAAACAAAAAAAATACGACGTAGTTAAACCATTTTTTACTTAAAATAGTTCTTTTAATCTGAAAAATGAGCATAGTAACAGCATAGAAAAAAACAGGAACAAAAACAGGAACGTTTTTTACAGTATATTGTGCATTTTGTTAATCCAATTATGTGAATATTCACTTTTAAAGTCATCCTGGGGTACCAGGGCCTCGTATTCCGAGACTTCTTGTGAATTTTTTTTTTAGGATTTTTTTTTCCAATCCGACCGACCGACCCAACATCTGGAAACGCATTCGACGCAAAACGAAAAAAAGAAGGGATGGTCTTAGCTAACTTTTAACGGTTTTGGATTTCGAGTGAAGAAGTGAAGTTTCTGTATATCAGGCTACGTCCATACGAATCCGGATATTGAAACCGCTGCATACTTTTTTGAACGAATCTGTCTTCCGACACGACTAGTGAGTCCGGACACCGAAACTGTATTGTTTTGAAACCGCTCTCCAGAGCGGTTTAATTAAGGCTGCTTCCACACGAATCCGGGTGAGAAATATGCGGTTTTAAAGATGTTCGGACTGGCGTGTGGACATGGTCTCAAATAAAGAACGTAACCTTTAGATACTCTTTAACCTTGCTTCCTGATCCTAGGCCAGAGGATAAGGGAAAAAAAAGAGATAAATGCTTTCTAACCATCCACAGTATTTTTTAAGTTCGAAACTTGAATCAATTTGCATTGGACCTTATTCATACGAAGACAGGTTTGTGCACTCTGTTAAGAAGAACTGTAAGTTTTGCTCCTTTTATTTGACGTACAACCTGAAAATCGTGAATACCATTGTAGTTGCTGTGCAAACTGGCTGCTGAAGGTATGCTTGAAGAGGTTCTAAAGGAGAACAAATTGAAAACATAAGACTAAGTAGTTTTTGCGCTCGGTTCGAAACGAGGTCCTCGAGTTGTCTGATGCTCAACAGTATCACGAAGTAGTATAGTAAGCTGATCAATACACATTAAGATTTAAGAAAAAGACTTAAGACTAAAATATATATACAACACTGAATTAGCTATTCTCAATACTCAAAATGTAAGTTCTAAGTTATATGTACCTCATTTTTCTCTCCTACATTTAAGAAAACGAAAAGCTTTCGGACCACACAGTCAATTTTCCGGCGTCATACCATAAATCCCCAGGACAGCTATCTAATGCCCTTACGTGCAAGAGTCCGCGGTGAGAGTGGGGCGTGCGAGAAAGATTTGCATTGTAGACAACATTCGCGTTCAATAAGGGTGTGATATATTTACATTTACCAGAATTCCTGTTGATGCCGGATAGACAAATCGTTAATCCGACGAAACATTAAGGCGTTTTAAAGGAGAGTGTTGACTGTATTAAACATTAGTTCTAGAACTGATCCATAGAGTGGGAAAATTATGATCCATTTGATTTACTGGATCTTAGGCCCCGCTTATATGAAGAAAACCTGTCCCGGAAAGAAAGGTGACCCTCCGGCCCAGCCAAGTCAACTTTGGAGAGTGTTTATACGTATGAGAAGGAAGTCTACCCCTTTGCTCTAGCTAACAGCGATCGCTCTGATTGCGTAAACCAGTGCTCGCTTAAGCGCTCGCGCATTCTCTGGGCTCGACGTGACCGAGGTGACCCGGCTGGGCGAGCCAAAGTGTTTATATGGAGAAACGTTGGCCCTGCTAGGAGTGTGACTCTACCATCACAAAAGGGTGACCCGGCTAAGCGAGTTAGCCTTCTAGCCGAGCCAACTTTTTGTTTTTGATTTCGACATGTAAACCGCGGCGGTTCTACTCGGGATAACTTTTCTCCATATATAAACGGGACCTTGAACGCATAGTAGTGTTGCATCAACATTTCTTGGGTAACCCATGCATTTGATGGAGGAAAACGATGTACCAACATTATTGCACCATACCATATAGGCACTTAAGCGGGCAATAATCTCTATGTCTATTTATATCACAATGATGATGTCGATGGCCATGAAGTCGATTGAGATGATGATCATGATGACGATGATGATGTAAGTCGATCTTGATGATATTGATGATCACAGTGGTGCAACTACGACGATGCTAATGGCTTAATTAATGGCCGATGATTAATCATAACAATGTACTAGCTCAACAGCTGCAGGCTTTTGTGTGTGTTTTTGTTGCCGTTGTTGTTGTCGTTTTCAATTATATTTTGATGATAATCAATCATTTCTGCAGGCTTTACAATTGGTGTCAAGTTGAAATCATGATTATGAATTCAAGCAACGCTCATCTACTTTCTTACCTCCTCCTGCTGTTTTGTGCTATAATGAGAGTCACAGCAATCAAGGACTCGCGCGGAGGACTGGAAATTAAGGATTTCAAACTCTGTGGTAAGACTAATCATAGCAAACCAGGCGAACCAAACAAACCACAGGCGTTTATATTTTCAATAAAAATTGGTGACTGGTTAATGTAAAGAGCCTGGTCTCTCTTGTCCGTTGACTACATAACCAAGCCTGCCAGGATTACCGGGAACACCCCGGTTAACCAAACTTTTTTAACCTTGAGGTTAAAGTGTAAGTAAGCTCAGTTTGAAAGTCAGCAAAACCTGGTTTATTGAAACTGACTTGTACCCATGGCTCCATTAGGGTACGGGATTGCAGAACACCTCATAAATACGCGTATGCATCTAACTGAATTAAAAAAGAATAACATAACAGCTGGCGAGAGCATTTGTTAAATGTTAAATGCCTCAGTAAGATATCTTCCCGCAATCTCCCACCTCACTCTACCCTGTTCACCTACAGCTAAAATTCATACCTGGCTACTTAATGCTAGCCTGCGTTAAGAGAAAGAATTCCTTCAAGGCCAGAATTTGCTTGTAAATTTGCCGACTGGTTTTCCAGCGTCTTCCAATCGCTGCAGATGCTCTGCCGCGTATTCTGCAATCTAGCCGACAGTTCTAGCGTCGAAACAAATCAGGAAATCCTGATGTTCACGGCCAAAAATAAAACTACGCAAAACGAGAGCAAGAAAAAGCGGACTCTAAGTATAAGGCCACGTTTCATCATATCTCGAGCTCAATCTCCGTCACGAGCTATTAGTCGTGTTTGGCTTTTCAACTCCTAATTCGAATCGGACCTAATCACAAACTGCGTAAGAAACTAGCCAATCAAAAACGGCGACATATGTCCTTGCGACTCTGCGGGATTCGAACACGATATTGTGCACTAATTCGCAGATGCTCCATACAGAAGGTTTAGGAACGTCTGCGACGCAGGCAACGTAATGCAAAAGTTGTCAAAACAGTTTCCCCTCCCCCTCCCCCTTGCCTAAAAAAGGAAGAAGATAGAATAAAATAATGACTGATTTAATGTATTTTTTTTCTGGGCTATCTTGTCAGTAGTTAAGATCGCGTGTGCATCCACTTGTATCTTTACTAGTAATACTTCTTAACTACATAAAGTCGCACATCAAGAGGAGTCACACAATGGCCCCATTGGGAGTAAGATCAAATGCACCATCCTTGACCTATGTTTTGCAACCCGAATGTTGTCACGCCAACTTCCTTAAGCGTTACACACACTAAGAATAAATATCACTATTCGTAAAGAAGGCATAAAATCATATTTCCAAGCAAATATCCCATTAAATTTTTAAATTCTAAAACACTACTGATTTGTCGTTAAAGCCCCTAGAGATATACGACTGGACTTTCCAAAAATCATCAAAACTATAATTACCTGATAATTACCATTGTCTTAAAAGTTTAAGTTTTGTTTTAAAATTCAAGAGGAGCAAGTGAAGATCTAATACAATTCTGACCTTCACTTCAATATTGCTAACTTAATTCCACTATGTCGACTACTGGAATCAGATAGCAATAGCATTGCAAGCCCGGCTTTTGATCTTCCCTTCGACTATACTGGGGCCAGGTCATTTAAGTTTAAAAACCAAACGTTTGGATTCTTGGGGCAATCTTTGGAAGATGGCAACTTATACCATTCATATTACATCCACGATCTTCATTGCCAGTCCTCCTTGTGTATAAATAATTTTTTTCTATAATCTGTCATCATTACATCATCGGCAAAAAATGGTCCAAAATCAAAAATGAGGGATTTGATTTTACTGTCTTTCAACAACTGACAACATTTAAAAGCTGATGGAATGTTTTACGTGTTGGGTTTTCAAAGCCATTTTTGAGAATGACTCACCTATTTTGTACTTCTGGAAAGAGACTCTTGCATGAGATGAAGTTTTGCACCAATTTCCTTAACAATGCTTGTAGACTTCATAAAATCCGTGCTCTTTTCTAGGGCCCAGTAATCCAAGCAACACAGAAATCAAACTTTCTCCTCGGCCATTCATACCATCTAACGCACTATTCAACCTCACTATTGCATTCACCCCAGGTAAGACCTTAGTTGATCTCATTGATGAGTTGTTACTTCTCTTGATTGTCCTACCTAGAACATATACAAAAAAAAGTGGTTTATTCAAATGACAGCTTTATACACTTCCGTGTTTTTTTGTTTTTTTTTTTCTCAGTTTTTGAAAAGGACCAGTTAACTAAGCTCTGTAAAAAATCAATTAGTAAACTTGGATCCAACTTTGAAAAAATATCGGGACTTGGGTGGGGTCCTGAAAAAGTCGCGAAATTTTTCAGACGATGTTGTGTGATGAGAGGAAAGTTTATCCATCCCCCCCCCCCCCCCCACCCCCATTCCCCATAACAAACAAACGTTTATCAAAATGACAGATTAACTGATTTTAAGGCTTTCCAGTGTTGTCGAAGAATTTTTGCTGACTGGTCAATGTCAAAAGTTATAAGAAATAACCTTGGAGGACTCTATCATGATCAGACGCACACTTTCAAACACTGTAACGAACACTGTTCTCTAACTGTTCAATATCTATTCAAAAGCTGAAGACATTTTTGCCGTGACATCAGAGTACATATTGTTGTCAGAACCCGACGGTCGAATACTAGCAAGGGGGAGGGATGACATGTGTCGCCAGAATTTGAACTTATGCACCTTAGCGGCAGGTGGTAAGTATAAAACAATAACTCAAATAATCAAAACAAAACTCATAAATACTCCGTGAGCATAAACCCTTTAAATGCAAAGATTAAATCACTTCTAATGGATGGACCTTATCAAACCTGGTAAAATTTCCTAACTGAAACGGGGGAGGGATTTGGATGACTGAAGCAATTAAATACTTATTAAGATGAACGTTTTATATAAAGAATATTAAGAACGTTATATAAAAACGAATATCCGAAAAGCACAATCATGGGAAAAAGCCAAAAGGGATGTTCAGCCTTAAACTAACAAAAAGTCGTCCATACATGTTAGTATAGGTCAGAGCCTTCGATTTTTGACCAGGTAATTTTAGGTTTTTGTTTGACCCAAAAAGTCAAATTATGACATCACAAGGGCTGACGTCACCAAATTGGGTTAAATAATTTTTTTAATTTCAACATCAAACTTATATAATCTGAAAGAGAATTAGATTGGAAGTAAAACCGTTTCTCGCTTCGGCAAGTGGGAGTCGAGTTATGGGATTTAAAATATATCTTATTGCATCTCCGGGAACCATAAATTTTTCCTTAAAATCGAACCCTTTGGTTTACTTTTTACACTTTTTCGCAAAATAAGCTGATTTTCCGGTAACATAAATCTTTTATAGTTGCTAAAAATCGTATCGTTTTAGATTTTCGTTTTTTGACGCAAAACGCGCAAATTGAGGCAAAACGAAAATAATCACGTTACCTTTTAATGACGTCACAAATCTGCTTTCTTGGTTTTTGTTTAGTTGGGAATTTTCTTTTTTAAAATTTTTTGTTCTTTAGCTTTCGACAATAAAGATGTGTTATGTTAAAATTAAATCACAATGGTGACGCGACAATAAAATGCTTAAATTTAGATTTATTCAACGGAGGGGGTACAGCGTTTTTTGTGGTACGAATTTATGACGAATTTATGTACGAATTTAATTTAGTTCATATGTAAGATATTAGAAAATTTTGTTCATCTTTCAACTCCCTGTAAATAGTTCTTTTAAAATTGATATAAAAATACAAAGATTCTAAAATTTGAAATTTACGTATGAATGACGTCAGCAATTTTTTTATGACTTCACATTTTAACATTTTGACATCAAAATATACGCCAAATTGATTGGCTCAATATTTTGGTAAAGAAAACGTTAGAGCCAACAAAGTTATTGTAAATAAACCCGAATTGAGGTGATTTTCCCCCAGTGTGATTTAACTACGTTTATTACTATTATTATTATTATTACTATAAAACTTTTTTTAAGAACCTTTTTCAAAAGAAATAGGAATTTAGGAATACGAGATTTTATTCTTTTTAACTTGTTTTTTTTTTTAATATCAGAGATGGATGATTCCTTTTTGTAATGACTTAATTTAAAACTCTGGACCGCCTGCAAGAGTTATTGATCGCATCTGAGCAGCAAGGAATGTATTTGGGAAATCGTTACTGACACAGTGATTGTATTTTTATGATTCATATAATTCTTAATGTTATATAGTGCTTAATTCTTACTTCAAATATTTCTGTAAATTATGTACATATTTTTAAAGTTGAATAAAATTATTATTATTATTATTATTATTATTATTATTATTATTGTTATTATTATTATTATTATTATTATTATTATTATTATTTTTCTTTGTTTGTCCTTGGGTAGAAAAGTATGTCTACAAGTATACCGATATAATGAGAGCTTTCCCACCTGGTTTCAAGGTAAATATAGCCCTATTTTCTTTTCCATCAGCAACTACTTAAAGACACTATATCACGCTGTTTGCTATGAATCTTTTTAAAAATGCTAAAACTTTATCAATAACATTCTGTGAATTCCAAAGATTTTGGTGCAGTTTTGTTATTTGAGACTATATACTTCGACAGACCTCTCGTCTGCTCGGCAAAGGATTCAGTCAAGGATGGACATGCAGGCTCCCGACATGGATTGAAACTTGAAAAACTTGGGCCCACTTTTTGAAGATTTAATCTGCCTGCAAAAATCACCAAACAATTTATTATGGTTCAGTGCGCACTGATGAAGTTTGTTTGATATATTTTTTACAGCTCTACAGGAGCATTTCGTGTATGGAAAACCCAGGGGGGCTACTCAACAAATGTTTATACGGGGAGGCTCCGCCCCGAGGTCCAACCCCTTATATGATGTTTTCCCATGGTTAATGCATGGGCATCCTTTTATATATCATTTTTCACGAAAAAGGTACCCCTTTTGTATAAAACAACCTGCCGTCGCTTTCGGCCGTTCGCCAAACCTTCGTGACATACTCGTTCGTACGAAACTCGCCAACATCGACAACACATCCAAGCCCCCTGCCAGCACATTCCGTTAGTTGCAACTCCAGACATGGCTGCCTCACCTCACTTTCAACAACACAGGAGAAACGAGACAAATTAAACATCACATTACTTGTGACTCAACAAACCTAACATATATGATCCAATGTAAAAGATGCTAAAGGCAATATATAGGTGAAACTAAACGCACACTTCGTGAACACTTTAACCCTTTAAGCCCCAGTATCAACATACAAATTCGCCAAACTGATCTACATACATTTCCTTAAAGAATGAGTTGAGAGAATTTGATAATAGATCAAGGCATTTTCTCTTCGGTGATCATTTTATTCATTCTCACAACGTATCTTTTGACAGTGTACGGATATTGTTAGGAGAAAATTGATCTTGGTCACTATTGGGACTTAAAAGGTTAAAGAACATAGACAAGCAACAAACAATCCACTCCACGCAACCGCCACAGCCGCAGTCCCTTCTCACTTTAATCAACCTGGCCACTCGATCGCAGACATGGAACTTATTCTGCTTGAATTGCAACCCACCCTCAGCATGTCACGCCGTAAGGCAAGAGAAGCATACCTCATAGATGGAGGCAAAACCCTGTTACCAGACGGTCGTAACCGAAGGAATGAACATTGAACTGTTTTTTATTTCTATTTTTAATGCATAATCATTTACCTTTATATTATTCTATTTAACATTTATAATTGTAGTTAATTATTAACCACTTATTTGAATTTTCAAGAGGAACCAATCAGTTACATCCACGTGTTGCGTGGACCTCTGCATTCAAACAGTTTTTCCTTTCGTATACCTTCTATTGACAAATGATACCCCTAAAACTTTGCATCCCTTATAATTGCTGTAAATGCACTGTCTTTTAAATAGAAATCAATCAACAACAATAGAACCCCTCTAGGGCGGGCGGAGCCTTCCCGTATAGGCGATCATAGGGAGTACCCCCCCACCCCCCCCCCCCCCTAACCTCACGGGATGGAAAACGCAATAAAGTGAATGACTCCAGTAAAGAATTTACCTTATCCTCGTGACATAGCCCTTTTGACAGAGTTTGTTTTTAGATAAGCTAGGTTAAAGTTACACTCAGTTCTGCTCTGGATTCTGCTGCGACCTGCCTCTTTCAAGCACAAGTCCACTGCTTATCATTTTTAATTATTTGTGTCACTGTGTTTACTTGTCTGATATTTCAGATGACGGCGAGAGCAAAAGTAAAACTCTTCAATGAGGAGCACATCGCGTTTTTCTGTTTTGAAGCGTTGATCACGATCACATGACAAGGAAGTCTTCATCCATTGGATAACAGTAGTTCACAATAATAGTCAGACAGGCAGATCTGCAAATGCGATGTGGTAGGGGCTCTCTTAAGGCCGGGGAACACTCTCACAAGCGAGCATCTCTAGATCTACTTAGTTACGAACTCTATGGTAAAACAAATAGGGACAAAATAGCAGGGTTTAATATCATAGGAAATAGGGATTTTCCCCGTTAAAAGCGAAAGAGTTTGTCAAAACTTCCAAATCTAATAATTTTTTTATCTCAATGTATGTAATTCAACTAGACTAACCATTTAGGGCGAAGTAAAGACTAATTGTTTAATTGAAACCCCGTTGAACTGAATAAAAGTACAAAAATGTCGTTTCCCAAACATCATTTAATGTATTTTGCTTGTTTTGCACTATTTCTTTAAGTATGGACTTGCGCTCCTTTGATGAATAAAATGAAGTCTTTTAACAAGTGGACGGCAGCTGTTTTGTCCTACTTGGAATTCGGTAGCTCTGCGTAAGAAATGGCAGACGATGAGTCTGGGTGTGCGTGTGTGTGTGTGTTTTTGTTAATTTTTATTACTTACTCACCCCCGCACGGTAAGTGTAACGCTATTGATTCGCTTTCCCGGGAACCACCACAAGCCGGTTGGATCAAGTGGGGGGAGGGAAGAACAGAACCTCTTACATCACACCTTACTGACCTTACACGGTGTTGACACCAAGTCGCAAGCACGGAATTAGCCCTTAATCGTCTTACTTAGCAACCGCCGGCCGCGCTCGACCTACATACTGATGTGATTGTGTGATAAATCAGTTGACCTTAGGCCTTAAAAGGAATAACACACAAACTGCGGTTACAAACATCAGAAATAACAAACGCATTGTATAACTGACTTTTACATTATCGAACTTGACGTTTCGTATGCTTCAACATACGTCTTCAGAAGTGACCGTTAACATGAGTAGTAACTAAATTTAAATAATAATAAAAAAAAGTAAGATAGGTAACTAATTAACGTGAAGGAAGAAACAAATTAATGTGACAGAAGAGAAAATTTGCATGAAATTATGCAAACTAGTATAAGTAAAGCTTTTCGCTGCTTATATTTTCATTTCCTTGAATATATACTTGGGCTCTGAGTGAGTGACTCTTCGTTTCGCCTCCGATAATCGCTCACTAAGTAGGACAAATATGCACCTGTCTACTGCTAGGCGTGGTATACCTGAGTCGAGTAAGCCCCGATCCATACTTAGAGAAATGCCATCGTTGCACCTCGGCTGCTTTCCAGCCAGTACAGTGTATAATAAATAAAACTAGGTCAAATTGCCGAATAACTGAAGAGAAAATTTAGTCTTTGCTTGTGGAAGTAGTCTCCTGCCGGGGGGGGGGGTACTCCCATATATAAGCTATCATTAGGAAGGTCGGCAGCCCTAAAGGGTAGGGCTTTTGCGCCATTTTGGTCTGTAAACAGGTATAGACTTTGCCCAGGAATCGGGTAAGGATCACGGGAGTGTCTAGACGTATTTATCGTTTCCATTCCAAATGAGTACCCATATTTGTTCTAAAGTCATTCAGTACATTAACGGAACCTTTGTGAAACATATGCTCGTCCGTTAATCACATGCCCATAATACGCTTTCTTTATTGGATGGATTTAAATTTCTCTGATTTCTGGCGCCATTCTGGACCAAGGAAGTTGCTCTATTCAGGCATAGTCTCTCCAAGGTCAGTGTATCTTGTTGGAGCAAGTCATGGACATGCATATTTGTTTCAAAGGTAGGGAATTTGCTTTTCAATAAGACTGAATAGGAGCTTCTGATCTCTGAATCTCCTTTGATAATGAAATTCAGTAGCTAGCCCAAGAGTTTTTATGCCCTAAGTTCCACGCCTGGTATGCACGACCGTCTGGATGCGGGATTTTCTGCAGGAATACACAATTCGATTCTATTTCGAATGGTCGTGGATTGATGACATTGATACTACTGCAAAAATCTTACGCTTACCTCAGCGCTCAGAAAATCAATATTCCAATTGACACGATTTGTCTTGATTCGGTCTGTTTATCCGGGATTATTGACTAAGGAAAGACTGGCCGTATTGCAGACTTCAACTTAAATGACTGTACTCAGAACGTTCATTTTTCTTTTCTTCGTGTAATCAACCGTATAACAACTGCAAGTCACTGTTGCTCCTCAGACTCGGCGACTATGTTGTACATTGCGTTACGCGAAGTTTACGTTCAGTGAAAGAGCCGGACTCCTAGCACTTCCGCCCTTCGAACACATCTGCATGTCAGACTGCTGTAAAGTCAAACTGAAAAACCTTCCCACAAACCGTCATCTAACAAATGCCTAGGTTTCATGTTAAGTCAGGTGTTAAGTGAATTTAGTAGCTCTGAAAAAGTGCATGGTTTACGTAACTTTTACTTTTACCGCGTGGATATTACCTCCACGGTTAATAAATGTTAAGGAAAATAAAGTGAAAGCGAAAGTCATGCACGATTTCAACAATTTAATTATTAACACAGTCGACTCCCGATAATTCGAACCTTCAAGGTAAATAGAAAAAAGTTCGAGTTATCGGGAATTCGAGTTATCGAGGGTAAAATATATAGAAAACGATCTGATGGGAAATGAAAATTGCTTCGAGTTAGCGAGAGGTTCGAGTTTTTGAGTGTTCGAGTTACCGGAAGTCGACTGATTGCGGAACGGGAAGTCAAATACGCTTAATTAGTCGGAAGCTGCTTGATGCACGTAACCAAATGTGTTGGCTTTCTAGTCTCAATATTAATCTTTTAAAGTCTTGTTGAGCCTGTCGGTTTAGTTTGCCCGCCTGAGTAAATAAGGTCTGGTTACCGTAGCAGTCTAGTTTTGCTATAGTACAGGCACAGACCCTTCACAGCTGGAGAGCCAGCCTCAAATAAGACAAACTGAACTTGAATCGCTGTTCCCTACTAAGCGGTATTTACACTTCAGAGCGTTAGGCTTAAAGCTTACGTTGCGGTTACACTGCGATATCCCGGCTTCGTTTAATTCCGGGAAAAGTCCCCGACGGACACTAGCATAAACACATTCTTTTGTGAGTAGCATTTCGCTTTTTATGTCGTACAAAGAATACACGCTTACAACTGGAAAGTGTAATGTTCGGATCTTGTCGATCTTCATATCACATGCAAAGAAGGGCAACGAGCTGAGTTGGTGTCACTTATTTAATTGTCCCTCTTCTTGCCTGCGTGCAGACGTCTCCTATTTCCTTTGTTACACGCGGAAAAGTGCAAGGAGACGTCTGCACGCAGGCAACCAGCTAGGCGGCAACTAATAGTTACCGCGGTATATTCCCCACCTCTGTATACATAGATTCATAGAGTCCAACTGAATATATTCAAATAATCAGCAAAAAAACACTAGAAAAATAATGAGACAGTCAAGCGGAAAAGAACAGAGTGCAAGAATATATGGTTCTCAACTGAATGGAATATAGGTTGGCGCTTTTGCTGATGCTTTCTATCCGGTACTTCATTGTCAAGTTTACTTGTCAGCTGACTTGTAACGCTAACCGATGCAAGGACAGTATAACGCCAGATACCTAAAGGGTATAAAGGTAAGGCAACTAAATTCGGTTGGTGTCTCATTAAAGAATTAATTGAGAAAACTACAACAGACAATGCGAGCAAATCGTTAAGTTTTTCAACTTTTCTTATTGTGCATTCAATGTTTTACAGTCCACCAACTGGTAATTAATAGTTATGCACTATCAAAATTAACAATAAGCTGACCATTGCTACTCTCACTGGGACTTGAATTCAGTTAACGACTTATCCACAATGTGATGAGTATTTTGATACTGAAATATTACATAAGGATAGAGAACCTGTCACAGAGCTGAAATATTGATTCAGGGCAATTTGATTTATTTTTGTTCATTCTTTCAAATGTTTTTAACGCACTGTTTGGCCATTAACTAAGTTTGTCAGTTTTATTTAAGGCTGTTAGCCGAGACCAGTACCATTATTGGGAAGTCACAGTTTATCACTTGACTAGGAGAAAATCAACAGTCAACAGAATAAAAAATGAAAAGTTCACAGTATATTTGCCGCTTATTTGTGGGCGCAATCCTTGCAAAGTTTACAGGAAAAGTAAGTCCCTGGGGCCGGTTTATCGAAAGTCCCGGTAACTTTTCGGGCCCGAAATCAAATATTAAAATCGAAATATCAAAAATAAAAGCGAGGGTCCTGGCTAGCAAACTACTGTAATTTGTTTCATTAACTGATAGTTTTGTCATGTCAGATGCCAAGCTATTGAAACCTCTATCATGCATGTAAACAACAACAGCTTTGCGGGTCCGTTAATTATCGGGACTTTCGAGAAACGGGCCCCTAAACACTTACTCTAACAGAAATAATTCCAAAAGCATTTGAATTTCCTCCTTCTGATTAGCCAGAGATTAATTATTGGTAAATCAGAAACACCTCCAGCACGCAATCCATTTCAGTTTGGAACAGTTTTTAGTTAAAAGATCCTAGACTCCAGGGTAAACAACCTTTCTTTTTTGGAAAGGCAAAAAAGAGTCATGTTTCATTAACTTCCAATCAAAGTTTCCGCATTCCGAAACGTTTTGGTAATGATAGACTAATCACTACGTGCCTAAAATAAACCGCCTGTTGCATTCAGCTAGTTCATTGTTCTAGAGTACTTAGAGCGTAACACACATTTTGTAATAGGCCCTCGCTTCACTCCGGACGATTTCTGCTTACTTTTTTTTCAGTAGTTGCACAAATCACACATAACTTCTCTTATGACTCGTTTTTGAATGGGCGCTCCGCTTTTAGTCTTTTTAGGTTTCCCTAAATATCTGTAATGGCTTTGTTCTACGATGGTTTGACCATTAGATGACATGAAACAAAACAAAAACAATAATCTATTGCGATTTTTATGGAACGATGAAAAACTTAGTTTCGCAACCAAAAATTAAAAACAATACCGTCAGGTCTGTGATCTGGTAAACTACAGAGCGTTTGAACGCAGGCAATATATTGACAGTGACTGTTAGGGATGACGTTCGTCGACGATTGAGAGACACGAGAGGGTAGTTCAAGTTCCTTTCAGGAAGAAAATGACTTCCATTATTAAAATACTTACGTTACTTGAGACATTGACGGAGACGGCAATTATAAATCAATAATGATATTATTGACGCAATAACAGGTCATCATGCCAGTTTTCCAAGTTAGACACTTTTTCTAAATTTATCGAGACTGGCGGGGGTTTCCCCCGCCGTCGCTTGAACTGTAGCCGAAATTTAAAAGATATCGTTTAGCTCTACAAAATGACCATTAGCCTTTCTAAAGTTGGTGATGGACTGCCTAAACATTAGCTTTACATTTACTCACTGGATCGTACAAGTTGGGGAGTAAGTAAAACAATACGATTAACATTGTTTCCGCTAACTTTTGAATTGTTAAAAAAGCATGTTTCATTTGATCGAAAAAGAAAAAATCACTTTGAGTAAGTTTTGGCCGAATGTCTGTTAATCGAAGAGATTGGACTCACTTCAGTTATATGGTAGGTGAATAGCCCACGTTCGTTCAAGACTTTCTAGTCATTTTTCTGTATTTGGTTTGGTTTTCTTTGTGCTCAATTCTTTTCTGGGAATTGCGAGACAAGGGAGTCGTGAAAAATTTGCAATTTTGACCCTAAACTAGGCTAAGCCCCGTAGTCACGTTAGAATTTTAATATATCGAACGTGGGCTATTCTGAATAGGGGCTGCCTCTCTTCACCGATAACCAAGCAATTCCGGCTCCCTAAAGAAAACATCTACTGAGTATGTATGACTCAGGCCCAGGTCTGACGTCGAACTTAACATGTGACGAACCGAATAATTAGGTCCGTAACTCGTAAAGTTATATTGACCCTGGCCTCAGATCAGAGTACGACAGTGACTAGTTGATAACAGAAAGTCAATTTGAATTGTAGTGCTCGACAGTGATTTGTGACTAGTGTTCGAGGCCACCCGAAACTACTATTCGCTTCGGTTTCTCCCTTACCAGTCTGCACAGCTCCGCTGGTTACTCCAAGTCCTTAAAATTGTCGTAACCAAAGAATGAGTGATAAAATAAGAAGTTTTATGCCTGGAAAATTATATTATGCCATTTTATTTCCTGAAAACAAGTATTCAGTTGCATTTAATTTCTACCCTCTAATTTAGCCTCTGACTTTTTAATTATTAGGAACTCCTCCTAGACTACTTCTACTTTTTCCTACATTTCGGGTCCCAAATTTTATCTATTGGCTAGGCAACAAAAGATATGCATCGTGTGGATTAACTATACTTTGAAACGCGTCGAATTTATGCTACACAAGTTTTCCAAACTAGGTAATTGCATATCTGTGCAAGTTGAAAAGCGATTTTGTATAATTGCTGTAACAATGTACAAAACTAAAAATAAAAACAAACAAAAAATGGACGCCTGTGACTCTGCTCCCCCTAGCCCCTTATTGGAAGATAGGCCACTGGAGCAGAGTCTGCAGAGCTCCCACCCGCAACGGTCCGCCCACACGGGGGACGATAGAAGTCTAATATTGAAAAGTACACATATATACAAGCCGGAGGCTTGTTTACCTCCCGTTTGGGAGGTTCCTCAATCTCGTCCCCAGAGCCTCCGTTACTTTTGTTCAGCGGAGTAATCCCCGTCGCTGTACAAAAGGATCGCAGCCTCTGGGAAGGAGATTGGAGGTTCTTCGGTGTTCTTCGAGGCAGAGCCTCGTTTTGGTGTAAAAGTCATTTCGCGTCTTACACAGCCTCAGAATAGGAAAGATGAGCCAATTACACCTGATTACTTTCGAGCGCATTGCTTTGAATTACTATTTTCGTTTTTCGTTTGAATTTGCCTTCATTTTATTTGTGGGTCTCCTTAATAACGTACAAACCTTACAAGTCCGAAATTGACGCTCGCATGTGAATAGTGCGAAAGGCACTGCAGTACAACAAAATGTCTTTGTACCTCTGCGTAATCGAAATTCATGCCCTTTGTTTCTTCAGTTTTCTTTGTTCCCTTTTTGTTTTGCTCCTTACCAAGCTGACTTTGCGTGGGTAATTGTTCCGTCCAATGTGTGACCTTTTACCTTACAATAAATAGACTATCAGTACATCTTGGCCAATTACTTTTTAAAAGTTCAGAACATGTTTTGAATAAACCTTTCTTATCATCAATCACAAAAACAAGGATTACTTCTGTTTTCGGAATGGTAACGTTTCATTGTGCATTCTTTTGAGCACTTTTTGTGACAAATATGAACTTAGCAACCAGAGTGTTGTCGCAACGGATTAAATACATCCGGCATTTTGACGTTCTATATATAGAAAGCCTTCGTCATAGAGGGATCGGCCGGAAGTAGCCGTATATTCGAAAGTTTGCTTTGAATTTTCGACGTAAAAAATATAAGTATATCTTTCTTCAAAGGGCGCAACGATTCCAGTTTGCATAAGAAGATTTTTTACTTTTCTTGGAAAGCGGGTATTGTGAAGAGCTTTTCTGCTCCAGTATTTCTCTTATTCTGTTGAGTGTCTCCTCCTGTTGTTGATCGTCAACAAAGTCCGCCTTTATTTTCTTATTTATTTATTTATTTCCCTTTTTTGTTGAAAACTGACGAAGAAAATGACTCCATTATTCCGTTTTTTTGGTATTCCACTTGCATTTGGATTTTGAATTGCAGTTCACTGATCAAAACTACTAGTAGAATGGGAATTCTAAATAATTATTCAAAGAATTTCTCCGTTTCCGTTTCCTAACCAGCTACGTTGACAAAATTTGAAAGATTTTTGTCGATACATGTATCTCGGCAAAGATGATTTACTTTTTCGGTAATTGTTCTAAAAAGATGGACAGCAGAAGGGGTGGTAGCTCAGCTGGTTGGTAGAGGCGGAAAATCAAAAATACCAATATCTAGACTTTATCTGCTAGACTAAATGTCCCTTGTTCATATCTTGAAACTGCCGAGGAAAAGGCGAACGTTATGAGGACGGAGACTTAACATCGACCGAGGAATATGTTTTAAAATATCAAATATATATATTCTTTAAAAAGACGCAAAAGATTATTGGATGCTTTCGTATGACATGAAGAATTACGCAGATCTTGGAGAGCGTTATGCGCCTTGGCCGAAAACACTCTCCTCGATCCGCATCATTGTTCCCATGTCAAACTCAGCCACATCCAATGAATGAATGAATTACTTTTAAAAAGATTACGAGCAGTTTCTTATTTTCTTCAAAGTTACCAGGGTAGCTGGCGCCCACTGTCACTCAGAAACTCGACGGATTTTACAGAAAGGGCGGACTGCAAGCAATCTAACTTTTTGTTAAGAATATGTTGGCGGCTATTTTTTCTTGACATAACGTGTGAAACTACTTCCGCCATTTTCTCCAGGTCTGCCTAAACAGCTGAGCTACCGCGCGTGCTACGTCAAAGAGGGGTCACCATACTGATAACAAACGGATAATGAATTTAATGAAGTCGCCAGCGTGGTAAAAGGCTTTGTCCATTACGTTTCTGTTCCCCCACCGTTGTTCTCCACCTTAATGTTCCATTTTCCCACTAAAAAAGTCACTAACAAAGATGCTCAATTTATGCTCATTATGGGGGGTTGGGTTTAAACGAAAGTGATACAGGGTTGTAAATGAGCGGAAACAGACATTGCCACAGCCTTAAACTACTGACTTCTCCTCAGTCCCCACTCGGCTGTGTTGAAATTATGTCAAATATAAGAATTCTAAGTTTTCTTTTCCTTTTTTAAACTGAATTTTTCTTATCCTTATTTTCCGAGAAAATGGCTCTGAATCATGATTAATGCTTTTGCCTCTTGAAAATGCTAAAAATGTTAGCAATTTAATTTGTACAAAAGCCTACCAAACCGCGTGGAAACGATTTGGGAGACGGGGCTAATTTTACAAATTGTTCATATCTCTAAAAAGTTCCTGGCTAAGCCCTTGGAAAGTCCTTTGTTCATGTAGAAGGAGGGGAAATGTTATCAGGTGGTCGCCGATGTTATTTGACATGTCGGACATAGACAAAGGGACTTTCTTCTACCTGCAGGAGAAAAGTAGAAAAAAGCGTAGAGAAAAGCTATCGGAGAGTGGGAAGAGTCATTCTGGTTTATAGTGCAAACATATACAGTTGTAGTAAATTTTCACGATTTAAGGCCAAGGTAACTTTTTCTAGACTAGTGATTTAAGACTAGTGTCCTAAGAATTTGAGAAGTCCTAGCGCGAAAGGCTTTGCGTCAAATTTCTTTGAATATGTGGGTTGAACAGAGTTTTTTGCACGTATTTTAAATGTGAAGACAGAACCAACACTGCGATAATACGGTACATCAGGGTTTTTATTTAACAATTAATGAATAATTCTTCTTATGATACGAAAGCCGAATTCAATAATTGTTTTATTATTCATTCAAAATAATTCCTAGTTTAAAAACATAGCTAAAACATGCTTACCTCCATCGATCCATGGATGTTAAGTTCATCTTCGATAGTGCACGTTTAGGGTTGTTCAGCTCCGCAAATATTCTCCAAATAGCAGATGTTGCCCTTCGAGTTGTATTCTTGCTGTTCTTGCCATGTTTTTAGCAATTATTTCGCCTAGTTCTTACTCTTGAAACGAGCGAAATGACAGCCATTTTTGTTTCCACAACCAAAACAACTCAACCTCGTCCCGAGGTCTTCTCGGTTAACGGTTCATTAACCTGCAAAAACGCTGCATTTTTGACGTCATTTCCTCGCTAAACACAAAATTCTTCCAAATTTGGTCATCAGTAACTGGTTATGGTGAATTATGCGTGTGCTTTTAGCCAATCAGAATCGGGGAAATATTTTGAATGAATAATAATGCATATTTAAATCTAGAGTTCTTTCACCGTGAATGCATAGCCTTGGTCAATGTTTTCAGTATTTAGTATTTTTGTTTGCATTGTTCCTCTGCAAACTCGAGGGGTCGATAGCCCATACTATCAAGTCTATATATCGATGGAAAACGTATACGCAGTATTTAAGTGAACAGAAAACAGAATGAATGAAAATATTCAAATGATCGAGGCGTCAAAACAGAAGACAAGATTGGCGGACTTATAACGAGGGGAAATCCCTCTTATTTTAAACTCCGATGCGGGGGATTTCCCTCAACATTAAAAATAAATTGGAAGAAAAAGCTTTATTTCGTAAGTTACTGGATCAAGCAAATCTTTGGAGAATACAAACTTTTTTGGTGACCATATTTATGCAAATGTACGTAAGTATGAGGTTCTCCCGCTAAAAGAAGATATTCATTATTATTTTTATTTATCAATATCACTGGTGAAGAAATCGAGTACTTTTAGGCTACTTTAAACTAGTTAAGATTTCGAATATTAATTATTCAGTTTAACACCAACCATTTGTCTTACAAGCAAGATTTAAAGTCAAAGTTACAGAATGTTTCAATGGGCTATGCCATAAGACTACTAAAAGCCTCGGCGCTTTTATTAAAGATCATCGTAAAGACACACTCTGGAAGGACTTCAATTTCACTTTCGCAAACCAAAAGCTCCGTTGCAGATATATATAAATATCGTAAGGGAAAATGCCAGTGAATCCGGTCCAGTTAAATAATTTCTTTCCTTTAGCAAACGAAGAAGTCTTATATATAAGTAGAATTCACTCCTCGATTGGACCGATCCTCCCAGGACTGCTTGCTACGCAGGTTTTAACGGTAACATGTGATCACATTTTGCTTAAGGTTATCAGAAAATCTTTTTCGGTTTTACTACAATAAACCGTCTTCATGGCAGACCTGCGTGCTCCCTCAAGTTACCGCTGAATTGGTATCCAATTTTAAAAGCAATCGGAAGGTCGGCCGAAGAGAGAGAGCCAAACTAACTTAAATATATCGTGACTGAGACTGAAGCAAAACAAAAATTTTCTTTAATATTTCGGTTTATAAATGTGAAATGGAATCAGTACAAGAAATAACATTTCTTCATTTCAAAGTGTAGTGATAAAGAACCAGGTCCTCAGGGTACTTTTTCTTCGAGAGAGCAGCTTAGTTCAGATGCGAGGTTGCGGAATGATCGATGGACCGGCCACTCGTTAACGAAAGGAATACTAATAATGGACACTAGCTCTCGGCGCAACGATTTCCGGGATCATTTGGGCGGATGTGTATAAAAATTTGTATTATTTTTGCCCCTTGATACCTTTTTCCACTTTGCTGTGTCCTTTTTGTTTTCGTACGATCACGTTCTACCCCGTAGAGCGGTTATTAACGAGGTTGCAGTTTATATTATATGTGTTATACTAGCTGAGTGGCCAATGCATTTATTATATACATACTGCGAAATACTCACCAAAAACCTATGTCGTAAATATTCATATGACATCAGAGTTTGCTCGACGCTTACTTCGCTTTCCCAGATACTAATGTGAATATATCATCTTCTCATTCGCAGATAATGCACCCGAAATCTATTACAGAGTGAACTGAAAACCCTTGCTTGATGCCAGGGTACGCAATATCAGCCGAAAACAAAGGCTCCATCGATAAGAGATACTTCTGCTTGCAGTGTAATAACATCTTCAGGGATCCTGTGCAGACGGACTGTGGTCACGTTTATTGCAAGTCTTGTATTAGAGACCTCAAACGGTAACAAGTGTATTAATCTCTGCAATGGAACGTTTTCTTGTTTAAAACGAGCGGCCTTTCAATTGCTACAAATCTAACGATGAATTTTTCAAGTGACCGGGACCTAGAAAGAATGAAAACAAATATAAAACTTAAAACAGACGGTATGGTCTTTCCCCCTTGTATATTTAAAACCTCGGGTGGAAGCTACATTGTATGTACGTTTTGACTCAATGTTGTCTTTGTTGAAAGTGAAGAATGATCATCGCAGTAAATTTTCCAATTTAAGCAATGGGAAAGAAGAAGCCTGAAAAAAAATCAGGGCTTCAACGGGATTCGAACCCGTGACCTCCGCGTTGCCGGTGCGTTGCTCTACCAACTGAGCTATGAAGCCACACATTGGGAGGGAGGTCAATTTATTGAGTTCATAATCTCGTGAGGAGTGAAATGATGTGAAGTATATGAAATAATTCATTTTTGAACTGCGGTTGTAGATGAAAGTGAAGAATGATCTTCATTTCACTCCTCACGGGAGATATGAACTCAATAAATTGACCTCGCTCCCAATGTGTGGCTTCATAGCTCGATCAGTTGGTAGAGCAACGCACCGGCAACGCGGAGGTCACGGGTTCGAATCTCGTTGAAGCCCTGATTTTTTTCAGGCTTCTTCTTTCCAATTGCTTAAATTGGAAAATTTACTGCGATGATCATTCTTCACTTTCATCTACAACCGCAGTTCAAAAATGAATTATTTCGTATACTTCACATCGTTGTCTTTGTTGTTGTCATTTATGTATATGCAACTTTAAATCCAAAAATAATGCACATCCTTCTTTTGCACGTCACAGAGATGATGGGATGTTCATTTGCCTGGTTGATAAGTCACCATTTGCAGCAGATCAGGTATGAATTACACTACTACCATCCGGTTTACACAGCTCAGTTAGATAAGCGCAGCCCAGGTCTGCCGAGCCGGAGATAGCGATCTGTAAGTAACCCCTTCCGAAACAAAACACAGGGTCTTTAAATAACTGAGGAGAATTTGACATCTAAGAAACTAATATCTTCCCTCGAAATTCTGATCGACAATGCTAACGTTGGAGGAAATGATCATATCAACACTTGTGGTAGTACAGTAGGAATAAAGTGGACTCTTTTCTCGAATCTTGCCTTGTCCCTAAGCCTAATTATTCCGCGCGGATTATGCGTTTTTGGTCACGTGGTCCGAGCGTGGTGCGAGACGTGCGTACTTCTAGATTGTCGTGGCTTCTCCCCGCCGTTCGTCTCAGCTTCGTCAACGAAAAGCATTGACCAGAAATTTCTGTGTGAAGGCAACGTACCTCAGCCCGTCATCAGTTATGTATTTTTGTTTGATAACGAACACATTTTTTGCCTTTGAATTCGTAGTAAACGCTAAAACGATCTAAAAACCTAGGTTTTCAAAACGCTTTTGATAGTGGAAATTATTGTAAACGGAGGCAAATCGTTTGAGAATAATATGACCAAGCAAAATTGAAGGTCCCACTCCTCTTTTCTAAAAAACCGCTTATGTTTTATATGTTTGTCTGTATAATTCGAGAATAGCATCCAACTTTAAAGTGTAGAAAGTTAGTAGACTACCATTGCTAGTGAGTCTGATTAATTACTTATACTTTAAGAAAACAGTTTGGAGGATAAATCTAGGGCACAAACCGTCGGGATAGTTTTTGAAGTGAAAACATATCATTCAACATGGAGCTAACTCATGTTCGTTTATATTATTCTCATTGTAGGTGTTCCCTGATAATTTTATGAAGAGAGAGGCCCTTTCCCTAGTTGTGGAATGCCCCAATTATAATAATGGTTGTGTCTGGAAAGGAGAGGTGCGAAATGTGGAGGTAAGTAAAAGCTCGAAAGTTTGCAATTTACATCAAAGCAAAAAAAGTTTGCAGTTTACATCATTGACTTCATCGTCATCGCAATCATCATCGTCACCTCCATTGCCCCTCTAATGTTCACAATTAAGCTGAAACCATACACCGAAAACGACTGTCAAGGCAAAAAAAGTAAAACATATTTGAGACGGCCCTTCACATAATCTTCGGACCATATATATTAATCAACACTGGACTATTAGTGGAAAAGACTTCTTGGAACAATTTAAGTCAGCGTCATCTTTCCCACGCGATCCTAAAAAAGGAGGCCACCGCTTAAGGGAATCAGCTAAAACTTTTTCCTACACGTTTGTCATCACAACGGCACCAACTCATAATCAGTATTCTTCGTTCATATTTTGGGCATGAGACAAATGTCCTGCACAGCATTTCTATCGGCCAGGTAACGACCCATAAAAGGCAACGCCTTGGTGCTAGCAGCCATCAAAGAAGCATCAATTGAAAATGGTTTTCTAGCTTGTCAAACTAACTAGTTCTCCTCCAATATTTCTTGTAGAAACATCTTTTGTCTTGCCCTTACAAAGAGGAACGTTGTACAAACAAAGGCTGCTCCGAGTGGGTAAGAAGAGTAGATTTTCAGCAACACATCGAAAGGGAATGTCCATACCGCCCTCAGACGTGTCCTTCGTGCGGGGAATCCATTACAGCAGCTTTTCTAAAGGTTAGTGTGTCATTATGCCATCCGGATAGACATCCAAAGCATGACGCCTGAATGTTTAAAACTTTGCAGTGAAACCACTCGCCTGCGGCTCGTGGTTCCATTTGAGCGTTTAACATTTTAGCGTCATGTTTATGGTCTATAAGAGTATAGACCAAGGAAAATTGTTTTCTTTTTGTTTAATGTTTAGTCGTCTAAGGCTACCGAGTCTCTAGCCTGTTCCAGGCTCTCAGATAGTGGGGAAGACTTGAAAGTGACAGGCGAGCGAAAAGTTTTTTTTTTTTCATGTTCGCGCTTTCTCTCGGCGGACCCGACTTTCTAGGCTACTGAGACTCAAACGTCTACAGCAAAGAACTTCGAAAGTTATTTAAAGTATAAAATTAAACAAATATAGGCAACTTTGAAATGTTGGGAAAAGAAACTATCACCTGCGTAGATAAGACAGGATTGTCGCCAAAAAAAATACTCAAATATTTTATTCAATAAAATGGCAGGAAACTTTTGTAAACATTTGTGTTCGTTCTTAAATATGTGTAACTAACTTTGCAGGTATCCAAGAAATCCCACACACATGCGGGTTGGAGAAATTTTTATTATGAAAACGGTGTTGAAGAGCCCACTATGACTTTTTATAGCTCTAAAGCCGGGTCTACCGTTCGTCCATACCAAATCAAGACACGCTTGGGAGTTACAAATGAATTACTTGATTTCATATAGGCAATTAAAACTTTGTAATTTGTTTCCCGTTCTTCAGAGCCACCAAGAACAGGATTGTAAAATGCAACCCGTGCAATGTCGTCTATGTCGTAAACAGGGAATTCTGCGAGGAGAGGTATGATAATTCCAGAATTAATAAACACTCATAAATGTGATTTTCGTATCGCGAAATAAGTCAGAACTAATAGATTATAGGCAAGGTCAGGTTGAAACTACGAGTAAAACCTGCCACCAAGCATCAGCGCTAAGTATTTGACATCAACAACCTTGGTGCACCTGAGGTTAGAAAAGAGTTCAATATCGAGCTTAGAAACTGCTTCAGCGCACTTAGAATTAAAGATGGAGAAAATTAGGACCCTGTTGAAGCAACCTGGAGAACCATCTTAAGAGTGTATAAAGAAACCGCAGAGAGTATCTTGGGCTTTACAAAGAAAGATAAACAATGGATAACATCTGATACGTGGATGAAAATCGATGGGAGGAGGAAAGCCAAAGATAACCAGCTAAGTGCAAAGTCCCCTAGACTGACTCAGTCAGCGTGCAACAGAAGTATATACATGTAATATCAAAGCAATACGTCAAAGAAAAGTGCCTGAAGGGGAAAGAGAGCCTTTGTGGAGGAGCTAGCTGATGAAGCAAAAAAGGCTACAGCCAAGGGAGACCTCAATACTATGTACAAGATCACTAAGCAGCTAAGTGGACAGAGTAAGACCCACATCAAACCAATCAAAGATGAGGAAGGGAAAGTTATCACAACTGAAAAGGAACAGGCTGCAAGATGGGTCGAGCATTTCAAAGAAGTGCCTAACCGGCCACAGCCTAATGAGGCTGCGAACCCAGAACCTTCGGATGACCTTAACATTAACACCTACCCGCCCTCTATATAGGGTTCCTTGCCATTACCACTTTGAACATTTGATTTTGTGGGTAATTTAGTTAGAAAAGTATATAATTATCTTTAACGTATTGTAAATTTCTGTATACTGTTGTTGCATTTGTATGTTAATAGCTGTGGTCACACTACAGACATTTTACCGGTAAACACGACTTGTTGACAGTTTACCTAGGGAAACTTGGTTTTTTAAGTGTGACCGATTTTTCCCTTGGTAACTTACCTCGGGGAAATTTTATCGTTTGGGTCTTGGATATGTCTCGAAAACAATAGAGTTTCCCTTGACAGCTACCCCAAAGCAATAGCTAGGGAAAATGAAATACCGAGGTTGCTAGCCAATAGACGCTCATCGGCGAAGGTCCTGATGACAGAACCGGACATAGATCACGAGGTGAAAGAAATTTTGGTGGCACGAATCGTCTACGTCTTCCCCTTTCTTCACCTTGCACGTTGAATTAGCTTAAGAAATAACAGCGAGATAAAAGAAAAAAACGCCTCTTTGATCAGCTAGATCCCTGCGCATTTTGCTTTCTTGAATTTACGCTACAAAAAATTCAACTGGCGTGAAAACTTTGGGAGCCGATATCAGCGTGACCTTCCCAGAATTTTTACCTAGGTAAAACAAAACCCGAGATGACTTTACCTCGGGAGACCTTTGATGAATTTGCCCTAGGTAAATCGGTTTTGCCTAGGTAAAAGTCTGTAGTGTGACCACAGCTATTGGCAAAAATAAATAAATGAAGGAAGGAATGAATAGTGAAATTTTATGAGCACTTGAAATGCTTTGACAGAGTCATTCCCTGTCACGTTTGGAGTACGAGTATTATCTCTCCTGTCTAGTGACCATTGACTGGGTGATGGGTGAGACAGCCTCAGACTGTCCCCGAGGAATCTAGTGGACTTAGCCTGGGACCAGGCTCCGCAGTGGGCGAAAGAGGGAAAAACAAAAAGCGACGAGCGAAAAGAGCGGAGCGGAAGTCTGGGGAGGGAAAAGGGTGCCTTCGCTCGCCGATTTTTTTCGCCCACATCGATTTTTTTTCCTTTTCCCCTAATGTAGAGCCTGGTCCCCGGCTACAGTGGACCCTGTTCTCATCTTTGGAAGACGTTGATTTTGCCGATGATCTGGCAGCCCTGTCGGCTACTCTTAGCCATCTCCAGGAGAAATGTGGCCGACTAAGCAGTTTTGCAAGAAAAACCGGTCTGCACATCAACCTTAAAAAGACCCAGGTGATCTACGTCGATGCCCCTAAGCACCCCGAATCACCAACAGTGTAGAGGAACTGCATGGACTGCGTCGACGATTTCACTTAACTCGAAAACCTTACTACTAGTGACAAAGGTGCCCATAAAGACACCAAGACCCACATTAACAAAGCCAGAGGTGCTTACAGTCAACTCCGCAACATAAGGAGGTCTGAGCAATATAGCCTCAAAACTAAGATCGGACTTTATAATGTTAGGGCTGCACTTTTGACTGGCTCTGGGTGCTGGAGAGTGACGAAAGGAGATAAGAAAGGTCGATGTCTGTCATAACAGCTGCCCCCGTAAGATCTGCAATATTTACTAGCCTAACAAGATCACTAATGAGGAACTGTTCAAGAAGACGGAAGGCATGAATATGTGATTATGTCCCTCGAAATTAAGAAACAAGGATGCCTAGTGAGAAGTACCCAAAGTTGCCTTAAGATGGACCCCAACTGGGAAGAGAAAAAGAGGCCGGCGAAAATACAACTGGCGAATAACAGTGATGAAAGAGCTGGAGGACTTAGTTCTAACATGGCGTGAAGAGGCCGGCCAAAAAACAACTGGCGAAAACAGTGGTGAACGAGGCTGGAGGTGTTGATTCTATGTGAAGAGGCCGGCCAAAAAACAACTGGCGAAAATAGTGATGAACGAGCTGGAGGAGTTGGGTCTAACATGGCGTGAAGCGCAGGCCAAAGCTCAGGACACGGTAGAGAGGCGAAATTTAGTTGCTGCCTCATGTCCCAGCCGGAATGAACAGGTTGAGTGAGTGCGTGACTTGACATAAATTCTTTTGTAAGCGGCAAAACGGCCACAGGGCGCGAACTAAAGTTACTAAAGCTCAGAGGAAAGCTCACACCTGTTCTCTTGAACAACTGCATACGTAAATTTATAGGTAATATTTTTACGCAACTGGAAAACAGATATGAAAGTTATGGAAGTTAACTTGATGTGATATTGCCGTACCATTCAATTTAGTGTGTTCGTCTTAGCTACAGTTCAGATCCTTATTATACAAACGGCAATTTACAACTTTTAATTAATCTAAAGAAAAGTGTCCTTTTTTCTGTACCCAGATGGAAAAGCATGTTAGTCCTGTTGATGGTGACTGCGAGGAAGTAGAACGAAGCTGTTCTTTTGAGCAAATCGGATGTGAAAAGGCTACGAAGGTTTGTTTTTGGCATTTATCTTTCAGAATTATAACACGCTAAGGGTGCACTTTGTGAACCGTCAACTTAACCACGTGCCAATTTACTGGCCTCCCTTGGCAGTTCATGTCTAACTTCAGTAACCATCCTTTTCTGTAGAAAATGAAGTATTCTGAGGCAAAGAAACATAACCAGATATGTTCCGTATTTCACCTGAATCTGCTGCTGAATTTCGTTCTTCGTCTTGAGAAGCATGTAAAGCATATTGTCGGCGCGTCTGGTGCATGGGTTGGTAGTGGCGCTGATGACTGGATGAGGGGATCAGAAAGGCTCGTTTCCGAGGCAATATCAAAAATAGATACAGCTGTAAAAGAGACAACAGATTTGCGCCAGAAACTGGCGGAACAAGGCCAAAGACTTGCATTACTGGAAGGAAGGGTTGGAACTGCTAAAGACATACCGATGGTATCAAATTCCGCTATGTTGTTGCCTCAGAATTTGCCTGGGGACATTTCAAGAAGGCTCACTAACGCTGAAAATGGAAGTGGTAACATAGAATTCCTCATGGATGAAACAGTTCAAGAGATAAACAATGTCAAGCAAGAGGTAAAAGATTGTCTATCTTTTTTTCTCCACATATTTTCCCTTCACATTTACTAACGATTGACCTCTCCTGAAAATTTGGTCGCAGAATTATGTCCCACAACTGTGACATTTTTTTCGGCCTTGATTTTGCCGACTGTTACTCAACTGATCTGGAATGCAGCGTTAATACCAAGTTTCTTAGTATTAACATCCAATAGAGAATGGCTTATTCTCTCTTGCTCATTCTCTCTTGTAACACACTCTAATGTGGGTGTAAAATCGGGGAGTCCGGGAAGTGTTTGCCGCTTTTCTGGGTAAGTTAATGATAGAATTTTGTATGGTGCATTAATAGAGACTCACCTTGTAAGAAAAATGCAGGTGTAGATTCTAAGTCTGATGCCAATGTGTGCGCAATCCAGGGGAACATTGTTTACACAATGAGTCATTATTACCATATAGTAACTGAGCTGGAGAAATTCCGGCAACTATAATCCTTTAAGAACTGGGGGATGTAAAACTCTTACTGATATGTGTATCAAGATCAATTTACCAGCTCTCATTGACCCTTTTCATGCACATTGAGGCCTGTACTTTAATATGATTTTATGAATCAATTGCATTTCGTTCTTTTACGGTTTTACTAACGGATGAATGATTCGTTTTTCTCCTTGACCCATCACTGCTTCCTTTACACTAATCTTTCACTAACTGGCTAAAATACAGATTCACTGTTTACCACCCTTATGAAATGAATGACTGACTGACTGGCTAACTCTTTGA
>NC_133205.1:30596541-30649041 GCF_958299795.1 Porites lutea
TATGATAGAATAGGACAATTACACGATGACGATATTTCACTACAACTACCAGAATTCATTTCGGTTTTGCTTTGTTATTTAAATTTGTCAATCCCGCTGAGGATTAAAGAGCAATAACCTTAATTTGCACAAGAAAACAACAAACTCAAGGATTCTGGTAGTTGTAGTAAAATGACGTCATCGTGCAGCTGTCCTATTAAAGCTTCTGTTCCCCGCCAGATCCAAATAGATTGATCGTTTTTATATAACGTCATGGTGGCCACACTCGTGTGCAAAACAATGAAACAGCGGCCATGTTGGTGTATTAAAGAAAACTTGAGTGGATTGAACTCTTTTCTCATCAAAAACTTTCTTTTGCTCCAAGTCTGATCATTATACGTTTCTGGGAAACTGCCCACCAATCCCTCCCCTGAGCCAACATTAACACTTACTTCCCACTTAGGGCAAAATGTTAGCTTAGGGGAGGGGTAGGTGGGCAGTTTCTCATAAACGTATAATGATCCGAAATGTGCATAGCTGCTGACTACGCGAGTAAAAATGATCCACAGTTATAACACAAACAGCAATGACAACACCAGCCAAGTTAGCATCTCGCGGCATAATTGCGGGAAGATTCTGCCTTCGGGGATCTACCGTACTTATAAATATTTTGTTCTTACATGTACGTGCGGCGCTTTTTCCAGTTTAGTCTCGGTTTGCAACCATGGCGGCCATGTTGGTGGTCAATAAAATAAAAATTATTTCAAAGAATTTGCATGAAAATGGACTTTAGTTCCCAAAGGATAGAAATGTTTTAGTTCTTGACCGCCAACATGTCTGTCATGACGTCGCGTGCAAACCGCCAGCAGCAATACGGACAACAATTTTAATCGCGTCTTTGTACTAGAAGGACAAAGTAGGAAAAAGATAAGTTACTTTTGAAGCCGCCAATTTGGTAAATTAATATAAAAACACAAACCTCCTTTTCCAGTAAAGGGTTCTCCTGTAGTCCCCGGATGACAAGCCGGTCGATCTCTGTCATTCTCGGCGGCATGGAGATTATCGCCTTGAACGTCTTTGGAACGACCACCTGACGTAGAAATTCACGGAACTGAGTTCAAGGGTCACTTTTCTGTTTTCCACTTGTCAATTCCTGGAAGCTAAGACCTTTACTTAAAAGGGTCAGAAACTTACTCCACTGACCACTTACAATTACCACTTTATTACAGCCATATTGCAATAGCAAAATTCCTTCAGTATTTTTTATTTTATTGATCAAGTTCAAAGTTTGTTGAAAAGCGGGCAAAAAGGCTTTTACATCGCATTTTGTATTCGAAACAGGAATGATACCATATTGAGTAAAAAAAATGGTGCGATTTTAAAACAGATCAATGATGCGATTTAGAACAGATGTGTTTTAGAGCAAAAATTAGTGTGATTTGTGAATAAATCACACTGTTGAGAACCAATCAGACTGCAGGGATCACTAGTGATTTCAAAATGGATATAATAAGTATGTTTCTGATGATGATTACAAGCATGATGATGATGATGACTACGATGATTAACATTACCATTATGATTACGATTATGATTATACAGTTACCACGATTAAGATTATGAATAATTATGAAAACAGTTAAATGCGTTGAGATCCTTATTACAATAACGGTTATGGAATTGTTTATGATGTTGATTATGGTTTTGATAGTGATTTCTTGTAGGTTTCAGGGTTTGGAATATGGTATTGCCAGCGAAAATTCCACAGTAAGAAAACTTTTCGGTAACAACACCTATACACACTGTAAACGTACACGTAAATTGGTAAATTGGCATTGGCAAAGAACTCTCCATCAAGAATGAATAAGTTCTTATTATTACAACAATGTGTTTAGAATCATACTTTCACTAGTACGCTGTGTGTGCAAAGAACTAGAAATGTTTCCCAAAGATGGGACTTAATTACTGAATAACTACCTCATAAAAAAAATTTAAGGGAACCATCAAAGGTAATATAGAGTAAATCCTTAAAGTAAGCAATAATCTTCCTCATAGTATTACTGATATTTTTGCAATTCAATATCCAAACTAACTGCGCTTAATCTCAACTTTTAATAAATACAAAAATCACACTAACCTCAAAAACATAAACTCCCCAGCTATTGGTTGTAGAACATGAAAACTCTAACTGAGGATACAAGGTCTTGAATTCTTTTAAGGCATTTAATGTTTCGCTAATGAAAGGTGAATGAATAAAAAAACGTCATGAAAATGTCAAGAATACACTTCTTAGAAACATGTGCTGATCTACTCTTTTTCTGGTTTTATGGACTGAGGCATCTTGACCAAAAAGCTAAGTCAGTTACGGGTTACGTTGTACACAGAAATCAATTCATATCCCGTTGATTAGTACTCAGTCGTCTAATAGGTACCCAAACAGTGGACACAGCCTTGCTCCCACTCTTTGACTTTGGGTGGAAAAAGTTTTTATTTGGCACTTTAAATGAGCATTTTATTCATTATTATTTTCACGCATCACAATAATAGTGGTGCTGTTGAACATTAAAATTTTGCATAACCTTTAGCTAAATGCATTTCAAGCCTTGGTATGTGGCAATTATTTATGACATTCTAATGAAAAACATGTATTTCAGCACATTCCTTACCTTTTTAAAGTGACCTTGGCTTTCTTTGCTGCTGAGGCTCCATCTGAGCTTTGAACTGCTGAAGGATGATGTCGTTTTAGGCATGATAAAGCCTGCTGTGCCTCTGAAGTCAACTGATGAAAACATTATATATGAAACAATGAACATACGAATTTCACATATTGGAACTGAGGGATGAAGAAATAAATGCAAAGAAGATCCATGCACTCTTGCGGTTTAAGACACAACTTCTGCAGCTGGAAAAAGAAAGCCATCATTTTGAAAGTGGAATCTGAACTTTGGTCAAAACCAACCTTAAATAGAGGTTAAATTTGCTGCTTGCTTAATATCAGAATATATATTTTACTAAACATATAGGGAAAAATAATTATTTAAACAAAGTCTAACTTAAGCCACGGTTTAACGAATCCTTGAACCTCCAGATCTCTTCTTTGGTGGGTTGTTTTAAGAAGATAAATGCTTTTCCAGTCTTCTCTATATACTTTCATGAAACTGTTCACAATAAATGATGTTTGTTGGGCAAATTGAAAATGACCTAGAGCATGGTTTTGTTAAAACAAGGCCTTTTCACAATGAGTTTTTTTGACAAAAACTACTTGATAATCCCCCAATGTTTGTTCCCTTGAGTACGTTAGAACCCTTTTTACTACTTTACTGATAAAAGAACATGTAAGTAGACTTTGCTAGGATTAATTACTAATTTGAATAAGAGGGCAAAAACAAAATGAATCCTGGTACATGTAGTTGTCATCAAACAACATCATCATGGAATTCACTGGTTCCTCAGTGATTGACCAAGGCTCAACAATAATACAACAATTCTCCCCATATCCTTATCTTTCTATCTACTCTCCAGTTTGGTTTCTGAAAATTACTGAAGTTGTGCTTGGTTGAAAAATAACCTTTATGTAAAAGAACAAAACCTTAATCTGCAAACATTTTTTAAGCATGACATAACATGTGTTAAGAACTTACAGTAATTCCTTAAGTTATCAGGTACATTTTTGATAAAAATGTGTTAATCACCTTAATCTTAGTTATAAATCATAAGGTACCTTTTCATGCCAGTCGTAGGTTTCTAGAAGCTTGTCATAGAGGGCAGTTCTGTCTTCCACAGGGTCCAGGCTCAATAAGCCGGTATTCCCCAGAGATTGGGAGCGGTTTTCTGAGGAAGCCAGTGCATCACTTGCTTTGTCCAACTCGCTGTTTGGAAAGAGAAACTGTAACAAATCAGTAACAGACCAGTTGAATTTGACTGATGCAAAACTACAAAACAGACAAAAATAGGAAGGATCCAGTGTAAAGAAAAAGAAGAATGGATAAGTCTGCATGTGAGGGAAAAAAGGGGGAGCTTATGCTAGTTTTTTGTAGCTTGAGGCGTCTAGGAGTATTTCTACTTTGTACTACCATACGGATGGGATGCCAGTCGATCACAGGGTTACCCCCAACAGTATGTTGCAGGTACACATTTATACTGAAGAGAGAAAATGTGGATCAAAGTTACTTAGCTTAAGGAAACACTATGACAGCAAGGCTTGGACCCAGACTTTCATATCTGCTTGGCCACCACACCCCCACAAATGAACATGGTTCATGTAAGATTTGTACTCAGCACCAAACATCTATTATGCAAAAATGTTTCGAATCTATTCAGTAGTAACTGGTTTTACTATTTATCAAAATAATTCAGGACTGCCATGCTGCTGAGCTGCCCCACCCAATATACCTAGAACATTGACCTTGTAATCTACAGCCATGTCAATAGACCTATTTGGCTATTAAACTCAATGTTATACCCAATTCAAATCTCCCAGGGTTAAGATTCTTTGTGTCTCATATTTGCATTACAATGAGGCATTCACATTTAAATGATATGGAAATTCCTGAAACAAAACGTTTTATTCCCAAAGATTTTGAATTGGGTATAACGTTGAGTGAGGGGCTGTTTACATGACACCGGGGCAACTTTCGTACCAGAGTGAGTTCACACCGGTTCCCTCTCATGGCTCTACATTTGTTTACATGATACCACCACAAAAGTCATGCCGGCGCGAGTCACCCCGGTGTGAGTTCACCCCAGTTGTTGTACCGGTGCAAGAATTTCACTCCAGTACGAAATCTCGCAATGGTATCATGTAAATGCGAAACGACTACACGTTTCGGTGTGAAATCGGTCTGCCGGTAGACTGTTACGGGTAGCGCATGCGTGTATTTTATCAACATGAAGTGTACCTTCAAATAACAAGATATGAAATGACCCAGTCATCATGTAAACACGATACAGTATGTTGCCCAGTATCCGGACACTTCAGTTTGTTTCCATCACTAAATTAATATTTTTGCAGAGCTCCTATGTTGCCCAGTATCCGGACAGCTGGCCCAGTATCCGGACACAACAATAACAACGTAATTGTACATAAATTTCGACAGGCAAGCAACTTATAAGCTTCTCTTGCACTTGCAAAGTAGTCTGGCAATCGATTCCGAAAATATAACTTAGCATCGTGAAATAAAACATAACAAATGACTGGGGTATGGTGGGGAACACGAGCGGCTGTTTTAAAAATGGTATAATTTCTCACTTCTTTGTTTGCAAGCTCAATTAGCCAATCTGCAAACGACTTTCTTTCTTCATTTTTTATTTAAAGAAAAGCTTGGGGAAGGGACCTCAACTGGACAGTCAAAGGTCACTCTCCTATTTAGTCTGACCTGCAGTGTTGATTTCTTCATGCTCAGTCCCCACAATAAGCCTGCTTTTCTAGCACTAATTCCTCCTTCTTTCACATCTCTCAATCCCTTTGTGACATTTTTTAGACCATTGCAACCCCATTCTAGCAGTCCCAACTGGGGAAAGTATAAGAATTCCAGGTTCAACTCGGACGCTTTCAGTTATATATAGAAAATGCAGTCACGCGAAACAAGCGGTGCACACGAAATCAAGTCGCCTCTGAATGAGTCAAGAAAATTTCCATACGGAGTTGAGTAGAGTTACATTTTACGACTTTATCATATATCCTAAGCTTTGATTATAGTCATTGATATGAAATAAATCTTATCCGGAGAATGTACACAGCTAATTCATCGATTCTGTACAGCAAAAAAAAACCTGTCCAGATACTGGGCACATGACATCAAAACTTAGTGAATGTTTCTGGCTTCCGTTATTCCAAACAAATCGAATTTCAAGAAGAATTAATAAACTTTCTGAAAACCTGACTTCCTTAAGTATCTTCACTTTAAAAATAAAACAGTTTATTTGAAAACATCACACACTACCCTGCCCTTTTCTGACCAGCACTAACTTTACTGGGCAGTAAACAACGTAAATATTAGCCATGAAAACTTTATTCACCTGAACAGAAGGGCGTCTTCTGCGACTGTTTCGCAAGCTTTCAAATCGCCAAAACTTTCATCTTAAAGCTGAAATGTTCAGCTTTCATTTGAAATACTTTGTTTACTGAGAACTGAAAAGGGCGCCTCAAAAATTGAGCTTTTGTTTCAAGTGTCCGGATACTGGGCAACATACTGTACGAAATAAAAAAGTCATCCCAGTATGAAACTCGCGCTGGTGCAAGTTTTCTCATGTTAACACCCCCTTGGCCGAATAGGTCTATGGAGCAACTATATAATGCAGGGCTCGTATTGTAAGGTCAATATAAATTATGAACAGACCACTAGAAAACTTATGGGGGGTGGGGGGGTGAGCGAAGTACAAAAAAAAAATTCGCGCAAGGGAAAATTAAATGAAAAAAAAATTCTTGCAAGCTAATTAATCCTAAAAAATATTCATGCTACGGCCTAAAAAAGATTCATACAAGGAATTTGATATCGAAAAAAATTCCTGCGGCTTGAAACTTCCCCTCCCCCCCATAACTTTTTTACTGGTCCGTCCCTTAGGATGATGCTCGATATAGCAAGTCAAAATATGCACTACTGTGTCATTCTATTGTGTGAATTTTATTAGGTTATTGTGTAAGGGCTAAGGATCATTGTTGTGATCTTTGTGACGTCACTTGAGACTTGCTATTTACTTTATATCATAAAATAATATGCTGCACCAGCATATACCAAAATTGTGTAAAATAATAAGACATTGCTGAACGACAATAGGTGTAAGGAAAAACAGTACCAAAAAATTGACCAGAATTTTAATCTATGAGCGTTCTGTGAGCCAAACTTTCAATGTGTCTACTACCTACCTCAAAACTTTGTGCACTCTAACAAGATTTTTCTTCAATGTTTGAGTGATTTTCGCTCCTTTGCCCGCAGCTGAAAGATCAGTCGCGTCACTAGTCGATTGACTCGCTACATCAGAATCAGAGGCAAGATCCTGAAACACTCTGTTGACGGTCGATCTTAAATTACTTGCTGTCGAAATACACTCTTCGATGTTTTTTACTTTGTCCGCCATATTTCTCCTCTTAGAGGCAACCGCTGGTCAGAAAAATGCAGTCAAGAAGTTCGTGCGGGGGCTGGGGGGAAGGGGGGGGGGGGGCGCTTTTGGGGGTGGAGTGAAATTTAAATGCGACAAATTCTTACTACTCATGATGTTGACTTGCATCCTGTCTTGTATTGACCCGTACCCTTAACCTTAACCTTACCCGTACCCATATTAATACACGCGACAAGTGACCAACTTTAACACGCCTGGGGGCGGCGGGCCAGGTAGGGAACAGACTCCTACACCGGCAATTTTAGGGCAAGAGACACAACTAACATTTTGCCTACTTCTGAAACTTCAAAAACTTTTGGCTTATACTAATTCGTAATGACAGGAAAGTTTCAGTTAAAAAAATATAGGTGCAAGCATCTGCAAGCTGTAAAATCGTAGAAAGGTTTTTAAATTTCCCTACACGTTATAAGTTACAACCCCTTTTAATTTAGATTTTCTGTTTATAAATTTACTGAAAACGTCTTTTTACAAGAAAGGATATGTTTAATATTTACTTCTATTATTCCTCTGATTGGACCATAGAAGGAAAGAGATCAGTTCCTAAAAGTTCTGCCCCATCATCGACTGTCCCCATCATCCCTAACACGGATAATTGCGCGCGGGCTCATACACGTAAATTCATAAATAACTTACAACGCCTGGTAAAAACAGTAGTAGAGGATAAAAGAACAGTGGATACGATGATGGGGTCCCGTTAATATGGTGGAAATCTGGCCTCTTTCCGTGTTTTATCGAGCGTATTTTGGGACTATGAAGTTTAAAGAACGATTCGCGTTTTGTATGTGTTTAGTTTGTCTTGTTGTGCCTTTTCTATGGCTGCGATGGCAGATCTCGGATGAGAATAAACACCCGCTTATTCTCTCTGTAAGCGATACACAATCTCTTATGGACGAAATGGACTTTAATAGAGTGGATCATACACATCGAAAACAGCGATCGAACGAGCAAATGCTTATGTCGCGTTCAGAAAGAAAAGATCATGTAAAGCCAAGCCTATCTATATCTTTGGAGAACAGAGAGGAAAAGTATGTAGGCGACGTGGACGCCGAACAAGGAAACAAATTAAAGCGACAGGACGCTATTAATGACGTAGATTATGAATACGATGATCCGTGGACTATATGGAAAGACATGGTGAAATCTCGTCAAATCACCTCAAATAATGATAGTGACTCGATAAATATGATATTAGAGGCAATGATTTACAAACCCATAGTGGCAGCCGGGGTGGGGCATGGGGGAACACAATTAAAGGCTTCCTTAATCCTTGAAGGAAATCAGAGGGTTGTCTTCAAGCCTATGCGGTGAGTCTGCTCTATTCAAAGTTCTTATAGTTTTACCATAAGTGCTTGAAATAGTGTTCAGCTACAAAAAAATGTCCTCTACAAATCACTTACCCAAGCTCAAAATATGAGTGTTGGCACTGTGGTGTTAGGCCCGGTTCAGACGCCGATCTTTTCGTGAGCCAAACCTAATACGTTGAATTAAGTACATGAAAAGTTTGGCGTCTGAATCAATTAGAAACGCCTATTTCAATTTGGAATTGCTCAGCTGTTCTTTTCACCCAGCCTGGCCAGGAATTTCACCTTTAGAGCGACTTTAGAACGGCTTTGATTCAGATGCCCAACTTTTCATATACCAAACCTAATGCATAAATTATTATAACATATTTTGTAAGAAATTTGACCAAAATGAGCATTTTTTTCCTTTTGAATTTAGTTTGGCTGGAATTAAGATCGGCGTCTGAATCAATTCAACCGGTCTAAATAATCTGGGTTGGCCTTAATTCAAATTAGGTTCGGCTCATGAAAAGTTCGGCGTCTGAACCGGACCTTAGCCTTCAAAAAAATGAGGATTCCACAGACCAACTTTGGGACCATACAGGAAAGAAGATCACAGTCCCTTATATATCTTTTATGTTTTCATTACTTTTTTAAGAAAATCTCCATTATGTTTGTGGGTTACAGAAACAATCATTTTTTACCATACAAATCATTGTACTTGTGTTAGTGTTAAAAGGATAACCGACCAACACAATATTGTTCTCAACAGGTATTCTAGAGATTATGTAATAGAAGGGCCTCCATACAAAGGTTTTGACAGACACAATGGAGAAATAGCAGCATTCCATTTAGACAGGTACTGGAATATGAAACTGGAATATGAAACCTGATCTGCTTTCTTTATTTCTTCATGCACAATGCCAAGCAGTGCCAGTGCATTGGGTAGGAATGCCCCGAAAATTTGTGTTGGAGCTCCCCCAGGCATTAAGAAGTCCATTTTTTACCTTCAGGCTATGTAACTAATTTTGCAGAGCAAAGTAGATCTATCTAATAATCCAGTGCACCAAAAGTCAAATATTTTTCCTGTTTTGTTGTTAACCCTCCATCTACAAAAATTATTTAATTTCTTAAATGGCCAAATCCAAATCCAAAATCTCCAAATCTCAGATTGACAATTTGCTTTTCAACTAGAAAATCAATGTGGAAAAGTTTCAAAATTTCCATTTTTCAACCCTCCTGTCACATCAATTCCTGTGCTAACTTTTGGACTTTGAGCTGTCATTGCAGTGCAAAGAACTCAGAAATCCTTGTTCTAAACCCCCTACCTCTTTACCAGTGTTTATAAGTACACACCATGATTGGCCTGTTAAAAATCCCATTTCTGGTTTGCCAATCTGGTGAAAGGGAAAAATGATATGCACTTCCAGTGATTTGTTGAGTCTGTTAGGGGCCCAGAACAAGGATCTTGGTGCTGCTTCACAGGTGTTATTAACTGGTGTTAGATTGCATCTGCGACACAGGCTATGTGGGTTGCTGGTAACTTTCTTATCACTAAACAGTTCTCGTCTGCTTTTGATATCAGGGTATTCATGTAAGGAAATGTTTTTTGCAGAATTTTAGGATTCTACAGAGCTCCCCCCGTAGCTGGAAGAAGGGTCAACTTAGAAGAAGAGATAGAACCGATTGGAGAGAAGAGACTTATGGATACCTTCTTCAAGGAAGGCATGAAAAATTATTGCATAAATAGTGTGTTATGTTGACCAGACATCTGAATTAAATGGAGTGTTAAATGTTTGTAGGTAAAAACACTTGCTTCTATGGGGTATGTTATTACTGTAAGAAAGCTGAAGCTGCATGTGCCAATGGTACAGTCATGGAAGGCTCTGTGACGCTGTGGCTTCCAGCAGGATGGCCCCTCAAGAACTGGAGACATCCGTGGCAGAGGACATACCGAGATGATAGAAAGGCATTGTAAGTAGGACTTCTTATATTTACATTAGCTCTGTTTAAGTTTGTAATCTTTTCATTGGTGGGACAATCTGTGTTGATACATGTTCAGTTTAAAGTCAATCTGTTTGAAATGATAAGAGAAATTTACTTCCCAGAGGTGGCTCAATGTTTGTTGGTGAATAATTACTTAAAAGACAGGGCCCAGTTGTTTGAAGGCCCTTTCTTTTTCCTTTGTTCAGATTTATATTTTCAGATAATTTCTCTTTTCTTTTTAGAGCATCCAATCATCAAATTATTAATAAAAGAAATACACTGCATTTGCTTTAAATTTTGCACTAACCTTGGGTACTATATATCATAACCCAGTTTTGAACAACCTGACTGGTGGTTTTATTTATTTGACCATTAAAGTCTGTGTGTGTATCACCCACAAAATGCCAATTTAGTCATCTTAATGTCACATTTTGTGTAGATAAGCACATGGGATGTCCGGGGGTCATTCCACTATAACTGGTCATCTTGAGGCTGAGGGAATCAAAAGGCCTATCTCACTAATCAAAGTGATGACCATTGAATACCCTTGATCAATATCCTTTATTTATCACAATTGTTTGTGTGAGTAACTCAGCACAAAGAAAAGCTTTTGTTGAGGTAAAACCTGAACAATACCTTGCAAGAATTGCCCTATTTTCTGTGGCAGGTGCTGGTTAATTTTTTTTGCTTGGGTTTTATATGGTGCACAAGGGGAATACACAGAGGGGAGAGGAGGCCTCCTCTCCTTTTCTCTACTCATGGGCATGGACATTCTGGAAATTTATCCCTTCGCTAACAAAATGGCTACTGCATTAACATTAATTTTGCCAAACCAAAAAATCCTCAGATAAATTATTCACTTTGCATAAATTCGATCAATTAAACTCAGGATGAGATGAAGAACTAAATAAAAAATAATAATAATCTATCGAATCAGTGTATTCATAATAGTATTTTTCCCCTTTTAATTTTCAAGGAATGAAAAACAATTTGAGGAAAGATGAAATTCATTGCAGCTGTTCAATCTTCTATATTCATAGCATAAGTAACACGTTTTGGATGAACTTAATTTCCATTTCAATATTATTGGATGCTCTTCTTGCAGCCCCATAATACCAGGCTATGAATTTGAATAATTTCCCACTCCTCTTGGCTCCGGAGATGCTGGAATGTTTATTGATCAAATATTGATTTATATAGGCATAGAATTAAACCTCTCATCTCATTTAGCATTCCAAGCCTTCTGGATTGAAATTTCTTTTGTTTTTAAGAAAAATGGAATATTTGGTGTCGATTTATAGACACCACAATTCCAAAGTTATTTTGAGGAAACTATAGAGAAATTAATTTCATCTGGAAAGTGCAATAGCTCTCACATTATGGGATATTATTACGATTTCTTAATAGTTTCTCTCTAAAGCTGTTTATATCTCATTCCTTACTATTGATAAACCAAGTGACGTTCATAATACCTCGGTCATTCTTGTCGACAACATTTTTGTTAACAATTCTGTATGAGTCAAAATCAGTGGAAACTTGGGAAAGACCTACGAAGATTCATAAAAATAATGTCCGCGATTTTTCGCGGACCATTTTAATTGTGACCTCTCCCAAATTGAGTGGAGTTAACATTCCTTACAATGATGCATTTGATGAAATTGATAAGATGTTGTCCTCTCTTTACAAGGAGTTCAACAAAATTGTTGAACAAGCATGTACCTATGGAAACCGGTTTCTATACAGCAACGCGGAGCTAAAAAAAACTGAGATAATTATAGCAATCAGAACTTAAATACCTTTGATTAAAGTTTAAAAAGGCTACATCTACCTGGCGATGACACCAAATATAATTTTTACAGAAATAATATCTGCAGGTCAACACTTTATATGAGAAAAAAACTGTTTTTCTTTCTGATCAGTACTTCAACGGGAATGTAAACAACATAAAAAGACTTGGATTTAAGGAATACATAAATTATGAAATCGTTAAAACGAAAAAGTCTAAATCAATTAATTACAGTGCTAATAAGGTCGGATTACAAAAACTAAGTCACTCATGACCTGACCCTGATCATGACCTAATATCATCAATGACCACTTTACAGCAGTAGGGCAAAGATTAGCAAGAGCTAGACCCTCAGCACGGACTTGCTTTACCGATTTCCTTAGGAAGGCTAAACCATCCGACTCCTCTTTCGTCTTTTAACCTATCATGTTAAGTGAAATTCGGTTAGAAATTAATGTTATATATTCTAAATTATAATTTACATGGCCTGCAGTACTCCTATCCCGCACCAATATCAAAGTGTGCAAAATTATACTCATTTTAAAAGCACTGCGAAGAAAAGACTGAAACCAAATGACTACCTGTCAACTTCTTTACGGTATAACTTCAACAGAAATGTTTTCCAAAAAATGAAATCTTTCGCAAACAGAAAAGAGATATTAAACCCATCTCAATACTCAACACGCAATTGTATTGACATCGTAAATGCTATTCAAACAAATATGGAAACACGCCTATATTCGTGTCGCGTCTACAAGGTATACGCCTAAAAAAAGTTTTCGATACAATCTTTCTTGACAAACTTAACTATTATGGGTTTCGTGAAATGATAACCAAATGGTTCTTGTCTTATCTGCAAGACCGAACACAAACGACACAAAGTTGTTCTTATATATCTGAAAGAGTCGTAACAACTTGCGGTTTTCAGATCTGTATTAGGCCCGTTGCGTAGCTTTGCTTTATAGTGTATATTCATGAGTCTTTCATGATATTTGCAGCTGCTCAAATAATCGCAACGTTTATCTTTTCGGTGATGATACTTATATTTTATATGCCGATAAAAATAGTAAATGTTTAGAACAAGCAGTGAATTGTGAACTACAAAACATTTAACCAACTTAAAAAAGCCAAATTTTGTCAAATTCCGTCCCTTTAGAAAAAACTAACATTTCTGGTCCATTATGGATAGATACTTTCTTTTAATGAGGGTTTCATTTGATACCCACAGACAATATACGCGTGGCAATCAACAAAAATTAAACATCAACAAATAAATAAATAAAATAAAATAAAAAGTAAATAATATACATAATTTTAGAAAGTCCTGCTTATGGTCATGAAAGGTATGTTTTATAACGAGTATTTTTGGCAGTGAGAGAAATAAGAAAATCCCCTTGGATTGCAAGGATTTTGTAAAATACCTCGCATTGTTGATATATTATAGCCTCTCCTGGAAAAACATTTGGTAACCCCAGCCTTCACTGGCCGTTTTCTGAACAGTTTTGAAAGTCCTATATTGCCCCGTGTAGTAGCCTGTGAACAGGCTCTCGGTTTGGGGAAAAAAATAGCAAGGAAAGTTCCCCGTTCGACCAAAGGCCTGTTCACAGGCTACCCGTGTAGGGAAATCCGGATCCCCGAAACCGGGAAATTTTGGCTTGTGGAATGCGGAATCCTTGGTCCTAGAATTCCTGAATACTGCCCCAGGAGTCCGGTATACCACTAAAGATAAGAATCCGGAATCCAAGTCCTACTGACAAGAATTAGGACACACTACCTGGATCGGGAATCCATGGGAAGTTAGCGAACGACGTAACGTGGCTCGTGTATTGTAACTTGAGAGATGGTTGTTGCATTTTTTGTTTGTTTGTTTGTTTGTTTGTTTGTTTAGATGGGAGGTGGACAACACATATTGCAAGAAAAAGGTGCTAAGAACTCCACCATACAATTCTGGGCCGCGGCTTCTTGATATTATGGACACAGCACTGTTTGATTTTTTAATAGGTTTGTAGGTTTTGTTATTTTTGTGTTGCCCTTGAACCGCTCGCCTGGTGTAGAAGCTCAAAAGGGCATCAGGCGAAATCGAGAAGTAAAGGGGAAGTTCAGTACGACCGCTAGCTTTGAGCCTTTGCAGTGACTACAGGAAATCCCACGATTAAGGTTGGCGAAGTATGTTATTATTTATCCAACTTGTATTTCAAAACAGCTTCTACAGGTGACTTGTTAGCAAAGTCAACGTTTGCTTCAACGTACCTCACAGACTGAGCAGTAGAACTTCTTTAGTTGATAATTGCAATACGGGGAATTAATTACACGGTACTTGCAATTGGGGAATTAAATTAGCAGCTAGATTGCCGTATCTTTGACGGGCATTTTTTCTAAGGACGAGGGGTGTATAATCAGTTTCGAGGCTGGTTGAATTATAGTAGGCAAGTTGTTAGGTAAATAAAGCAATTTAGAGTAAACATTCCTCTATCACCCCTCCCTAGGGAATGGAGACAGACATCATTATGAGACCTTTAGAGATGAAGGTGATAGGGGAATGCTGTTACACCTTGATAATGCAAAGAGGTAACTATTGGTTTCTATTAAACAGTCCTTAGTCAGTCTTAAGTCAATCCATCCCTTCATATATTATACAGGGGCATAGCGTCCATTGGTGTCTTTACCCGTTTGAAGGGCAGACTTCTCGCCCTTTGCTTTCAACTTCATTGATGGCGTCTCTGTTTTACCGTTTTTACCGTAAACATTGCACCTTACCGATAACACTAGAGATGAAAATTAAACAACTAATTATTGCATTAGCCATTTTCCTTTACTGAAAATGCCCTGCGGAAAACGCCGGAAGTGGCATTTCTGAGCCTCTTAATGTGAAAAATTTTCCGGGGGAGCATACCCCCCAGATCCCCCTAGTTTGCAATACCTTCGGAGGTGCAACCTTTCTTTCCGTGCGTACAACTTCAAAACCTCGCGCTACGCCCCTGTATATTTTATGTCAAATTGTTAAGGGCCACAGTCCAAGTTCAAGCGAGGAAGGAAAAATGTCGTCGCCTGTTCACCTCCTCACATGAGAGTCGCATTAGAGTTGTTGTTTTTCAAAGAAAAAAACAATTTCCCTTTGCGGTACCATTTTGACGTCGTGTGATGAATTAACATTCTTTTTCCTCTAGCTTTGGTAACCCTTATCATGATGAAATGTCTATCCTTGCTCCAGTGTACCAATGTTGCAAGTAAGCCAATAAAAACGTTTTGACATTTATTTTAGATTATTTCGTTGCAGTTTGTAAAGAATAGTTTAAAGCTGATGGACCTTTGTTCAAGAAAATAGTCAGGCTGGCTTTAAGCACTGCTTGTATTAATTCCTATCTAACTTTTCATCGTTAGATCATTTTTTACAGTACATTACGCTAGGGTGTTTTTATCAGATATAAAGACACTTATTAAACATTTTAAATAATTTCTTTTTTTCCTCTCTATGAATTATTAATGAGTTTCTAAAGCTCTCTAAACGACCAGCCCCAGTTACGACCGCTTCTTCGGATTTCCGAGATGGTAACTTACGAGGGCTTCGATTTTAGTCCAGTTTATGAGTTCGCTATGACTCGCTGAGTAAAAACAGCGAAGGCGCATTTTCAGGGCTAGCATGTTATCTGAAGTGGAGATATTCACAAATCCTGGCGATACCATGACTTGTTTATTTTCCATTTTCAAATTTCAGACACCTTTCTGCTGCTATTTGTGAATATTTTGCTTTGGGTCAAGGCTAACATAGTAACAGTGTTTAATTTGTGTTTGTATTCAGCGGTAATTTTTAATTCGAAAAAGGACCACTCAATTTAATGGGTACCAATCTCTTGAATGTCTCAATCGTCGCCCGTCATGACCATCTCTGAGGAATTTATGAATCATGAGCTTCTGATTATAGGACACAAGTTTCTGTACGTTACGGGTAAAAAGACGTGAACGGAATGGAAAGAGACTCGACCAGAGTGAATTTCTTGTCAAAATCTCTTGCGCAGTATAAAGGGAAGGAGTAACCATTTTCGTGACTGTTTTTGTGTTACAGAGTTCGAAAGTCAACATGGAATCGCTTTTTATCGTTAAGCAGAGAGAGGACTCCTTTAAGTGAACTTTTGCGGCAAGCGACTAAAGATGATCCTGTGGCGCCAGTTCTCTCAGAGCCTCAATTTAAAGCTATCGATAGAAGACTGAAAATAGCCATGGACACGGTCAAAAAGTGCATCAGGCAAAATGGGGAAAGTGCAGTTTTGGTCGCTGATCAAGTGGCATAGATACGTTCTCAATGTAACCGAGCCTGGCGTTAATGAAGCCAGCAGTCACTGAATGTAGACGAGGTAAATGACGATGTGTCATTTTTTGACCGAATAATCCATACTTACTGTAGGGGACTGGGACTAGCCTTCAGTCGTTAGTTGCTTATTCATGGTTCAATCTTTTTACGCTCACCAGCCTTGACTCCAAGCTAGTTCCAGCTCTCTACCGAACATACCCTATATGGGTTGCTATGCCATGTGCATTAAGGTCACTTCTGTGCCGTCAGTTACAGGGTCCTGTTACTCGAAAGCCGCTTTTTTAAACGCTAAGCAGGTACAAAGGCGATTCTACTTTGTGCTTCTGTTGGTCAGAGCTTTCTTCTAGTGTCAAAAATGGCAGGCAAGCCAAATTTTACGCTTAACAAGTATTATTCAACCTTTTTCTCATTCTAAATTGACCCAGCTCAGTACAACTGGGCTCTGAAAATCAGTTACTGTTATAGCAAAGCCTCTTCATAGATATTTATTTAAAAACTTAAATTAAAAACACATACATGTTACTACTTATTAGTTAGGTGTATTTACAGATGCTTTGCATTCTCAGAGAATTTTATAAAAATTGATTTAGAGATAAGTCAGCTTTAGAGTCACGTCTACGCCAACCGACGAACGCTAGATTCAAGTTGAGAAATTCTCAAAATAGGAAATGAGCGGATGAAAACAGCTCAAAACAATTGTTATGGATAAAAATGGCGTGAACCTACTATTTTTTTTTTGTAGAAGTCATAATCAGTAAACAAAAATCAAACAGAAAACTTGGTCACGTAGTACAAATTCAAGTTGGTCGTTTGCCGTACTCGTGCCTCTGAATCTCTCTATTAGATGTCCTAAAACATGAATCATTCTGTTCAATAAGCATACGCATTCAATTACCATCGAATCAAATCCCAAAGCAATCGCCGAAAGATTTACTACCTACAGTTTTAATACATCTCAGACTATGCTACGTTCCTCGCTACAGTCGCCATTCTCCATAATCTCCTTTTCCATACTCCAGAAAAAAACGTTTAAATGGTGGCCTCGTCTCACCTGGCCCATGATTTTAAAATACTAAGAAATGAGAAATAAAAAGATGATTTATAGGAGAACTGCTATTTTAGAGCAAAATGTAGAATATTTTATTTTCGGAACAGGAAATACAATACATTTTACCGACTGAAGAGTAATTAATGAATAGCTGATATACATACTTACCAATATAGAAAAATTGTTACAGTTGCATCTTAGTCTCGTTTTAATACATTGCATTGACCAATACACGGTCAACCAATGCAGCGAAGCCAACCTTAATTATCTTGCGTACACCTCTTTGCTCGTTCAATAGAGACGTTTAAAGGAGCTGTGTCACGAAATTCAGCCAAATTAGGAAATTACAAAATGCCCCTTAAATTAAGAGAAACTTAAAAATAACCAATTAAAACTTTAAAGAAAGGTTAAAATGACATAACAGAAACAACAGATGCCACGGATGAGCAAAACTGAAGAAGATTGAAACGGATTGAAATAAGGGTTTTTGAAAACTGTTCAGCCTAACAGTTTTTCAAAGTTGATCCCTGCTGCTTGCAACTTCAAAAATAATGCTTAGGAGACATATTTGTTTGTCTCGGATCTCTGATTTTGTCATTTACCTGTAATTTCTTTGCTTACTTTATGTTCCATAGCGATTGAGGGCGAGTAATCGGCAAAATAAAATAAAATGAACTGGACTGCCGTGACACAGCCCCTAATTAATGATGTTATCTAAATCTCCTGTTGGTTGCTGCTGCTGCTGCTGCTTTCATTGTCTGAGGATGCTCTTTTTTCCAGGGAGCTGCCCTTCAATATAGTTACATATATTGTTTATTATATATTGTTATTATATATATAGTTATATCCAGAGAAAACGTTTGTGTATGACTATTAACGTGTTTTAAACAAGGCTCAAAGCGATTGAAAAATATATTTTAGTTGTATTTCAGTTTATCGAGGATAGGAAAACAACGGTGACTACTAATGGATAGAAAACACCATGCCTTTATTCACCGCCCCCCGACCGCTCCCCCCCCCCCCCCCCCCCTTCACCCTCTCTCTCTTGTTTCATAGTACCATACGTTACCCGATAATTAACAAGTATTTAGTGAGGCTGAGCTTGATATGAAGAACTATGCAGATCGAGGAGATTTTTCGGCTTCGGTGGATAACAGCCTCCGAACTCTGCGTAATTCTTCATATCATACGAAAGCCGAATTCAGTAATTGTTTAATTTTCATTCAATATATTTCTAACTTCTTTAAAACACCCTTACCTCTTCCTAGCCTTTTGTGAAAACTTTCGCCTGTTTCTACAACTAGTCGTCATCAAAAGATTTTTTTCCGTTGCAGATATTCCTCAAAAAAGGTGATTTCATTTATCCAGCAATATTTTTTGCGTATTCTTGCGTTTGTTCCGTTCAGTTTTAGTATGTAATTCGGCCATTTTGTTGAGTTCACTGATGCCAAAACAGCTAAGCCGCAACACGGCTACCTGGAAACAAGGTTACGCTTTTATATTGGGCAATATGCCATCGAATCGCTGGTATCTTGCCTACATCTTTTTAATATGATAATCGCAGGGTGGTTATGACGAATTATTTGGGGGCGGGAGGGGAGGGTTGACCCAATCCCAAACGGAGAAATATTTTGAATGAATGATAATCTTTCTGAGGACGATTTTTATTTGCCAGAACTGAACGGCCAGACCATTCCAGTCGTAATGAGAATTTCACTTTTAGTCAAAACTATCCAGTCAGATTAGTCCTATCCTAAATAGTACCCCAGAAGCTGGGGTTTTTTTGCAAAATCTCTCGGAAAAGCCTGTTTCATTGTCAAAATGACTGGTCTGGTCATGATCCGGCCGGCCAGTTCTGACTTTTGGAAAGCGCCATAAAACTGGACCTTTTACAGAGATTGTAAAAAGTCTAAAAAAAGGAAATTTATAGACTTTTTATGAGAGTACAAATCCTCCCCTCTCTCGGCCTTAGAAACGACTACGAAGTTGTATCCTCCATCCATGGATTGGTAAATACCTATGATGGCTTATAAAATGCATTTAACATTCAAGGACGTACAAAAATAAAACTTTATTTGTTACGTGTTTGATATGTCCTCATTTCTGGACCTTGTAGGTGAAGTTCACGTTTTCGTTTCCTTGCTAATTCCTCGCAACCTTTTTTGCCAGTCATTTTATGTGATCCGTTCTTGCCATTTCCTTGGAAAGTCATACTGGATGCGTTACATCCTCGCATTAATATCGAGTATCTTAACAATTCTAAAAGTAAAGCGAGTTTAATTTTAAGCATAAAGGATGGTTCTTTACGAACGCGAGGATCATTAGAAGAAAAAATATTGGAGAGATTTTACAGAAAAACTCTAGCGATACACTCCTTATGAATTACATGTAAGCAACGGTAACCGCAATTAAAATGTAATAATTCATATTCTACATGGTAAAGGACTAAAATGTTATCAGCTTAACTTTCTTCTAATTAGCTATGCTCAATGTAATGTCTTTCTTCCGTCCTCATCAATATCCCTTGTGCACAGTTCTTAAAACTTGTCACCAGGAAGACTTCGCATTCTTAAAGGTAGTTAAAGGTATTTTTAACAGGCCATTCCTAAGTTGCCTTAGAGCGAAGTCTTTGCTGTAGAAATAGTTTCGACATAAGTTACGCACTTGGCCTAATTTTGAAAGCGGGATGTTTGGAAATCGGACATGGCCTATAGAGTAAAGACATGATGACGTCACAGAAACTAAATTTGTAAAATTATAGAGTTGGTTGGCATATTAAGAAATAACAAGATGTAAAAAGCCCCCTTGCCAAAAATCAGTCTGTTAGTGCAATTTGTTGGGAGATATCATCACCGTTATGCGCCGCTGACTACATATAAATCCTTCTAAACAGCCCTGGGTAGTAAACGTTGCGATCCGAGCCAATCTTGGAAAGATTTGTAAGGATCACATAACGCTTAGACTGTTCACAGTCCCCAATTTTCCGTAAAATTGTCGAGATCGAGCGCTTCGGGTTTCGCATGCACTGCCATCTTGAATAAGTGTCAATTCTGCTTAGGTCGCCGGGACCGCTTTAAACCCCGACACCCATTGCCCTCGGTACATATGAAACCAAGATGGCCACCCGTACCTGTAAGCGCTCGATCCTGACGATCATACGAAAAAATAGGGGACTGTGAACCGTCTACATAACGCTACTCCCCACCAGTTTGCAGAAAATTGGCTAATTTTTGGCAACGGGGGGTTTTTACATCTTGTTCCTTCTGGATATGCCAACCAGGCCCATAATTTCACAACTTTCGCGTGACGTCACATTTCTTTTCTCTATTGACTGCAAAATTAAACAGGTTTTAAGGATTAACGAACACTTGGACGTTATCACTTAGATCTCTAACATGTTTTTAGATTTTTTTTTTCAGAAAAACGTCATTTTTATTGACTTATCTTAATGCACATGTTCAGGCAATTGACAGAACGACACTCATTCCCCCTCTCACTAAACGGCGTTAAAACTGTACAGCCGTATAAGGTAACTTGTCGCGAAACATTAACAAACAATAGAATAATATTTTCCAGTGCAAGGTGCTCTTGATGCCTGATTCAGTCACAGGTTGGTGATTAATCCTAGACTATTTGTGGTTCCGTACTGGACTTCTTCCTTCCAAATACAATTGGTGATGGTGGTTTGTCGGTAGATACAACCTGGGTTGCTGTAAAAGCAACAAATATAATAACTCATCAGTAACCTTTATTTAGTCCACACCTTCTACGGTTCTTGAGTTTGCAGAATGTGATGTAAGCTTTCCGCCACGGTTTCGTTTAACCATGCAAAGAGAAAAACCAATCCAGTGGCCTCCGGTACATCTACTCAAAGGTGACTCGATCAGTTCGGCCAATATTAGTGATATCTTTTTGATCGAGTGGATACTCATACGCGGTAAACCTTTAGTAATTATTGGCTGGTTTTACTCCTTTCGATTGTCGTGTTGTGCTAATGTTAAATATTAATGTTAATATTGAACTTTTCTCAAATGTTCATTTGCTTCTCCTTGCATTGAAGCTAACCAGCCCTCTGTCAAGAAACTCAGGTCTGTTACCAACACACAAAACAACGAATATTTCATTCATTAACAATGCTTGCCTCCCGGCATTTGGCAAACAGTAATACATGGCGAACCGTTAAAATTAAGTAATCTGAAAATAAAGTTTTAGTTGAAAACTGTCTCGGCCACTTTTAAGTTCAGCCGTAGCATTAGTTTACCAGTATCGCAAAGGTCAGGGCATTCTTTCCGCAACTGCATAAATTACGTCTTAAACTGTGACGATTTTCTTTGCATTAATTTCTTCATTCCGCAGTTCCAATATATGAAATTCATACATTCATAATTGCAGCAATTTAAAAAGCCATAAAACCTGTGAATTGATACAAATACTTACGATGTCTATTTACACAAGGTATTGTTGCCCATGTTAGATGAGAAGGACGATCGTTCTTTCTGTTACAAATGTACAGAAGACCAATCAAAATGCAGATGCCCAAAGCCACAAAGCCGCTAATTGCAATCACTAAAATGATGTTGCTTTCTTTCTTGGATCCCATACCATAGGCTACGTCGCCTTCCGCGCCTGCGTGATTTGGTACTGCGGATGTAGCAGGATCATGAGAAGTGGAGTTATTTTTTGAGGGTGCACACTTGATGGTATTGACGTCATAACGACACACTTGATTGACAGGCAGGTTGGTCTGGTCAATGCATTGTTGTTCTTTATCTCCTTCTTTGCTATCGGCACAACACCAGGAGCATGGGTGGCAGTCGCCACTTTTAGCTCGGTAGTAGCTATATGGTAACATAAAAATGTGTCTGAATAAGTGTGTTGAGGTGTTAAAGGGACGCCGTCATCTGATGCATTTGAGCATTAACTACGGTTTCTTAGCTGATTTTCATATCACAAGAACTAAATTGCCAAATATGATAAAATGGTGATTGAAGGATGTGTAAAAGAATACACAGGAAAAGGTTTTCGGTAGAATATCGAAGATAAAATGAAACACTTGTCATGATCAAAGCGGACTTCTAGATGTATTTGACGAGTATTTGATTTAGGGTTGAGGTAAACGCTTTTCAAAGTCGCGAGACTAGTGTCCAGGTAAGCGCGGTCCCAAAGCTGACCGTGTCCCTTGAAAAGGACAAGAAAAACTCCCAGTAGCCTCATGTTGGAGTGACTTATCTGCGAGCCCCATATAAGCCTTCTGTATCGGTTAATTTCCTATCCTCTCTTGACGAAAGAATGTATACACGTCAGGAGCTCCTGTCCACGTGCGTTTAGAATAAGGTATATTTAGTAAAATACGCAATGGCAGAAAAAAAAAATTTGGCGTTACTAGAGCTGGCGCCAAGGAATTTAAAATGGCGGGAATAGGGTTACCAGTACAAATGACATGGGAATGACAATCTGATTCGCACTCATCCATTTTCGCACACTGGAAGTCGCGCATTTTCCCCCTGTAAATTAATTCAACGAAATGAACGTAATTCCTCAGTTCTCATGAAAACGAGCCCTTTGTAAAAAATCTCAGCCATGAATCACTCATATTATCAGAATATCACTACTCACCCACTATTACATTTCCCGCATTTTGCATTTTTCGTCGCTGTGCAAGGACTAATGGTTTCCTCATTTGGGTCACAGATTGTGCATGGCTTACATGATGATATATCATGCTTGTCCGAGTAACTCTCGCCTTTTTGACAATGAACACACTCCACACTGACGTCAGCAGTGATACGTGAGCCGCACTGTGGGACAAGGCCCTGACCCGCGGGACACTCCGGGCAATTGAAACATTCACTTCCTGTTGGTTTCAGGATCGTAATTTGGTTCCATCTGCAGCTCCTTCCTTGTAGTGCATTTTGCGCAGATACCTGACAAACAATTGGTTCAAATAAAATAAACGAACAGACTCAATTCCTGGAGAAAAAATGCAATATTATTACATATACAGTATCAGACAAAAATAGTTCGGACACTTCCACCGAAAGCTCTTTTTTTAATTCTGGTCGGTCTCTACCGGTCCTCGGAATGTTGTTTATCGCACTTAACTCACCAAATCTTGTACACCAACATTGTGAGGGCGAGGAGACAGTAAAGTGTCCCAGCAATTTTGACGGAGACGGTAGTATACTTATGAACTATGCGGGTTGCTCCATGACATGGCCACTCGTTAAAAAAACACAATAGCAAAACTGCCGCGTACACTTCCAAAGCAGAACAAATGCGATAACTCCTCAGTTTATACATGTCACTGTTCATTTCATTTCCAACACCTGAGCTACAAACTAGAAAATCACCCCCTGACCCACCGCCATCCTTCCCAGAATCAAACATTAAGCCACGCGAGGGCTAAAACGCTCTTATTATCAATCACCTTTGATTTCGGGTTAGTGGGGTCCTAATTTCCCGTTTACTCTGTCGAAGATTGTAGTCCCCTATGCATGTAGTAGCTTATTTGCCCGTCACGCACAGGTCCTTACGAGCCTCTTTTGGGGCGGAAGTGTTGTCTAGGGAAACAAATAAAGGCTGCGTGACTATTCCTGAACTTAAATATGAGGAACTCAAAAAGTCTCTCTTGCAAATGCATCTCCCCCTTGGTACTAGGATCAAATTTTCTGATCTCGCTTCAGAATCGCAAAGAGCTGAAGCCTTTGTTAATATAGCGTGGGAGCTGCAGTACTGACCTTGCTGTGAAGCACTGAACCAGGAGCCCAGGGCTCTTAGCTAGCTGAACCTATTTTAAATTAGAATGTGTTCCACAGCAGTATGAATCTAGTAAATGGCCAACTCCTCCCCCCTTCCCCAACCTGTTTTCTTGGGTCAGGGAAAAGGAGAGGAAACGGAGAGAAAAATACGCCCTCCCTTACCCCCCATTCCTTACAGGGACTAGGTTTTTCTGTGAGGTTGGAGCCCTCACTACAGTCACTTCCGCCCACAAAAAAAAATTATTGCGTTACTGTGAAAGAGAGCCTGATTTAAATGCGACATCTGTTTGCCTTTAATTTCACAAACACAAAGCGTCTGCTAAATATTAAGAAAAGTTTTCCGTAAACTTGACATCTAAACGTCTTTGGCAATCTAAGATTGAGGGCTTCAAAAAAAGGATGAAAAATGCCGTGAGAGATTAATAAGTCCGGCCGGGCTGAAATTTATGCGTTATGGTTAATGACGGCTCCTTTTCTCCAAGCTCTAAAATTTATTGTATCTATAGCGACTTGTTTTTTGTGTATGCCAAATCACCCGCAAACAGGAAGTGACGTATAGTGATCTCATTGTTTGATCTCATTGCGTGGTCTGTTGGGGTTTACCCCGTATCGAAAGTCGACAAGCCGGATATTGAAAGTGAAAGTGAGTTTTAAACATGCCAATGACATTATATCACTTTCGTTTACAATTAATCATTTAAAGAAATTCTCGAAGTTCCGTGTGTTTTGCGTGGGGCATTATTAAAGGGACGTCTAGAAAATTCGGTCCCTTTTGTTAACGTAAACTAGAATGAAGATCTGATAAGTGATATAGCCGGTGAGCAAATTAAAAAATCGCCTGTATGAGAAAGACAAAAGAGAAAGAGAAAGAGAAAATTGTTAAGGTGCAAGACCTTAATCGTTTGTATTTGTTTCAGTTTTTCTTTTCACTTTGTAAGTTGAGAATATTAGCTCGTAGTTTAAGGCTTTGGTCTTCTATTTCTTTCATCTCTATGCCTTTCCTCAGTCAAAGACACTCTTTAACACTTTTCATTGCAATAGTCAACTTTCAGGAAGCCCGCAAGTCCATTCTGTCTTCACCAGAATATTCTCGCTCGCGAGTGTCGTGACACCGATATCTGCGTAGGAGACAATGGGGCCGACTGTCATTGGGACCCATTGTCAGTACGTAATGGGCGATTCATTTGCATATTGCAGATTAACTCAGTAATATTTTAAGACAACTTACCATGTAATCTCGCGTATGAAAACAGGATAAAGGCACTAGCAACACAAACAGGCTTATGTTGAGAAGTGTATCCATTGCTTTACGCTGTCCGCACAACCTAAAAGTATTTCATGGGATAGAGTTAAGCAAGGTAATGTTCTTCTTCCTTGCTTAATTTTTTGCCTATTTTGTGCTGCGAAAAAAAGGGTTAATCAGAGGCCATTTGGGTGGTCACACGGCAGATTGCAGTCATGTTGGCAGACTTTAATTTCATCGAACAGAATCTTTGTTCAGTACTTATGCCAAATCAGACACTCAGGTGCCCTGAAAAAAACAACACTGCAATACCAGCTTGGATGACTGTTTCCGCTTTGTTATTACATATGTCCAGAAAACCTGAAGCCCGACTGAGAAAAAGAAAACATTACTTCCACAACAACACAGCCTCCACTTCTTTCGCCTGCACCCTCCCCCCCCCCCCTCTTCCCCCACCCGACCTATAAAAGGCAGAGGTCCAACATCACCAAATGTTATGCATTGATTCTAATTTTTTAATAGTCCGCATCTGTGAAGGGAGCAAAAGCAGAGCCAATCGACGGCACTGCAATGACGTTTGAAAACCACAGATATCCGCTGCTCCATTGAAGGTGGCCTATTTTTGGAGCACGTTTCTAATAAAAAGAATGCTGTAAATCTAAACGGTAAATTTGCATTTATTAACAATATGGTCGGTATAGAGGTATACATACATTGCTGTACTACAATAAAAAAAAATCCTTAATACAGGCTCGTGAAGATCAGAAAGCGGTTGATTTTTCTCTTGTGTTTCCAGAAAGACATCGAGGCGAAAATATTCTTATCTTGCAAACTTACATAAAGCCTGCCTTTACAGATGTCCAATCAAATTTTGGGGATATAAATTTGCGCGTACAACTAAATTTTCTCTCCCTAAGCAGCTTAGCTTATTTAGCTTTAGCTTTTCTTTTGTGAAGAAATGTCACATGTGGGACTCTGGTCTAGCAAAAACGGAAAGAAATCATCAAGAAATACTTCGTTCACTTTATGCTGACTAATGACATTGCGAGAGGAAACGGATGATGCAAGGCTAATTCTATTCCTCACGTAGTATGCATGCCGAGTAAAGAAAAAATGGCTGCTGCTGAACATTACTCACCAAAAGTCTCCTGAGGAGGAACGTCTCTATAGAAGCAGCGAATTAGCAAAGCAATTTCCTCTGTTGAGAAGAAGGAACGTAAGTTCTCTAACATTCGACGAACTATTTGTCTGACTCAAAAATAAGGGAAAAACCCCACCCGCTCAGAATCTGCGGAATGCAGAGATAAGTTCGTGAACGTTTTGATGACGACATCTTTCATACTGCATGCACTGTGTCAGCCACGACACTGGTAAAAACATTCGTTATCATATCAGCAGGTTATAGGCTATTTAACTCTTCGGTGCTTGGACAAGCTGAGTTGAAAAAAAATGTGAATTGAAAGTTTTCTTTAACTAGTTATAAATAACCGAAAAATTGGAAAAATGACGTCACGTGAAAATACTTACATCATCGCCCCCGCGGTCCTCAAATTGCACCGTCACCTACAGATTGAACTAATTCATTTATTCTCCCTATATCATAAACTCGCATACATACAGTCGTGATCGATTAAGTGTTTATAACATGATAACACTAATGTCTTAAGATCAGGAGAGCAGATCAAGTTTCCCGAATTTCAGACTTTCGGGGGAAAGAGCAAAACATGGCACCAATTTGTAAGGAGGTACGTACAGAAATAATATTTTCTCAGTCAGTCCAAAAGTATGCATAAGCTCACTTGATTCCCCAATAAATTGATCGAATTGTCTTCTTTCGCGGGTTTTTTTCTTTTAGTTACCCAGTACTAAAACAGTTGGAAAGCCGGGAATCCGTAGAAAGCCTAAAGACGAAAAATCCTCTAAGTCCTTTTCCTCTGACAAAGATAATTTAAGTGTATATTGCACAAGTATAACGTTAAGGAAATATCATCGGTAAATGTTAGGTAAGAGCGGACGCTGACATTGACACAACATTTTGGATAAGTATCTTAGAATAGACGCCACTTTTCCCGCTGAACACGAGTTTTTTTAATCGTTGTCATTAATTCTTTTGATTTCGAAGTGCAGATGACCAATAAGGGCATAGCTTGATAACTTTTCATTCTCCTGTGCTGATGAATTTCAAACAATAAAAAATTTGCATAAGCTGATGTAATTTCTTTCAGCCCGACATTTATAAACAAAGAGCTGGGTGGAAAAAAAATAATTTCATTTTGATTATTATCTATTTCTTGCATGTTTTCTGACTTGTCTTTTAAAGATATCCCACACTCGTGAAAAGGATAGTAGACTGCTATGCTCTTAGGACTAATGGATACAATAATTAATTCCATGATTTTGTTTTATTTGTAGCTGTTAGATACTGTTTCCCGGGTTGTTTAAAATCAGTCTGTTATTCGTTGTACATTATTGTACGTTACTGTTTTTGCGTCGGTTTTGTTGAGAAGACTGTGTATTCTGAAGAGCATTTGAAACAAATCGCAGGAATAGCAGGAGCCCTGAAATACTTCGCCTTAACGGATAGTTTTTCCTATAAACTGTTCGAACGTAGCTAAGATTTCAATTCAAAAGGTCAACGATTACCTCTTTTTTCAACAACTTTGGTAGTACAGGTAGTAGGTTAGCAATCCATTTGCCCTTTTGTAGCAAGTTCTAGAACATTCGCGATGTGTAAGAGAACCGGGAGAAATTTACTCTCAAATACATAATAAAACTAAGGCCCGTTTCAAACGTCGTGCTACTGCCGTGCCGAACTAAATTGATCGAATTAAATTCGACTTTAGCACGGCAGTAGCTCGACTTGGTTTCAAACGTCGCGCTACTGCCGTGCCAAACTCAATTCATAAATTATAAATGCATTAGAATACATTTAACAGTTTGCTAAACGTGTCTTTAATTTTGTGTTTTGTTTTCGGCAACAGCCGTTCTACTCGACTGAATTAAATTCGACGTCTGAAACCAAGTCGTGCTGGTGCAGCTGGTGTCGTGCTAAAGTCGAGCTACAGTCGATCGCGAGCTACAGTCGAGCCAGCTTAGCACGGAAGTAGCACGACGTTTGAAACAGGCCTAAGACTCATCAAGCTATGATCTTTCGGGTTCGTATAGATACAAGTATGACCTAGAAGTGAAGCCCACTCTCATGATTCTAGAATTTACGTTGGATAGGAAGATTTCCTACAGGGAACATATTTTAGCCAATTGCAGAGTATTTATTCCAAGACCTCACCGGAACACTATGATTCTCCTGTAAAAAACTTTTCTAGTTCCACAGGCGTCTAAGTGCAGAGCACTATAGCTAGACGCCAGAAGTGTAGCAAGTTGGCAATGCGGCCAATATTGATTTCCGGGGGGGTACTCCCTTAAATTTGCCTAACAGAGTATGGTTTTTGCGCCGTTTGGGTCTGAAAACGGGTATAGACTTTGCCTATTTTGGTCTGAATTCGGGTATAGTTTTCGAGGGAATGCATGAACGCATTTGTCGTTTCATGAATGAAAAATTCAAAGAAGAATATTCTGCGAATTCGAGATGGATTTTAAAAAATCTTTTTGTTGGCGTTCTAATCTAAGTAATGAAAACATGATTCCTGCCCAAGCCAGGTCTGAAGACGGGTATGAATTTAAGAGGCTAGGTCTGAAAAAGGGTGTGGAAAATCAAAATTTTTTGGTCTGAAATAGGGTCGGGATTTGGAGAACAGGGCGGCACACCCCCACCACGAATTCCCAGGAATACTCCCCCCGGGATTGATTTATATTGCGACCAGTAGGACTAGTCTTCTAAAGTGACAGAGCAAAAGTAAAAAGTATGAGAACAGCTCTGGATATCTAAAGCCGTTTACCTGACCACTGAATAATATTTTGACAGCTACAGATATATCAGCTTTCCTTTTCTTTACTCTCGCGTGACTACGAAAATCCACGCTTTGCCGTAAGAGGAATTTGCTGAAGAAGCACATAACTTTATCTTGCGTCACGCATGGATGTCTATGCTTACAACTAGCGAATAATTAATGATTAAGATAGCTATGGTACAATTCTTGCTGACTCATGATCAGTCAAGATTTGGCTTTTACGCAATGCCGGCACACTACGTCTAGACTCGCTCACTCTGTTAACCCAATCTGCTAATCGTGATATGTTGTCATCCATGAACCCATGTTGATGATGTTACGTTAGTGATGTTTTTGCAGGTGAGAGTTTATAAGGGCATGAGCACTAATATTAACCATTTTAATCACTGGCCCATGTAAATAATAAGATAAGCTCAAAAGGCTCAAAGGGCACCGAAACTCGCTCGCTATGACGTTCTAAAAGGAAAATTGTGTGTTATACCGAGGACTTCGTTATGAAGAGCTTCGTTATATCGAGGTACCACCGAACTGGGTTTTCAACTACCAGTGTTCTTGCTATTTAGTGAAAGAAATACCGTAAAATTCCGAAAATAAGCCCCGGGGCTTATATTTTTTAAAGGCCCTTTTTGAGGGGCTTATTTTTGGAGGGGCTTATATTCGGAGGGGCTTATCTACGGAAGGACATTTGCGTTTCAAAATCGATTGGGCTAGCCTTATATTTGGAAGGAAATTTACCGTTTTTGCTTTGTTTTGCTTTGTATTTGAGGGCAACTTCAAAGTACAAGCCCCCGGGGGTGCTTATATTCGGAGGGGCGATTTAACGGAGGGTTTTATTGCGTTACGAGTTTGGGGGGCTTATATTTGGAGGGGCTTCTACATGGAGGGGTTTAATTTCGGAATTTTACGGTATTTTCTTTACGGTTAAGTTAAAAACATGTTGTTGTACTGTATTTACAGAATTTCATACATAAAATTGTATCCTTTTCAAAATCTCAGCCTCGGGTTTTATTCTTAAAATATTCTTAAAATTTTCCAAATTTCATCCTCGATAAATATCTTCTTACAGAAAAAGAGAGGGTACTGACGTAAGGTCAACCGAAGCTGCAACCAAGATTAAGAATAGTGTTTTTAATCAGTTAATAGACATTAAACCCGTCAGACTCCTTTGTTACCTGTTTTTGTGGTCTTGACAATCTTATTGACCAATATAAAAATAATATATTCCAACGCGATTAATATGTGAACACAATGTTGGGACGTTGGCCAACAATGTTGCGTCCGTTTGCACTAGGCTGTAAACTGCAGCAGACACTGCAGCACCGTTGTTTTTATCTTTGATGTTTGCCTCCTTTCATTACCAATCTCCTCTTCTAACTATCGTTTATGTATGAAATTATCAGTGCATTTTAAAAAGTCCTGAGTAGACATCTGAAAAAAATAACCACTGTAAAGCCTCTATCACTTTGGGGAATATTTCATGCAACTTCGGTCGCGCAACATGCTTGCACCGATTGCGAGACCAAAATCAACTTGTTTATTTATTTATTCATACAACTGATATACATATGTAAATTTGGCCGAATTTTTGAAAACGTTACTGCCAAGTAAGTAAAGCAGTTTTTTTGCCGACCAAAAACTATCTCCAAGGTAACCAAAATAAAAACTAAGGGTGCAACCATTCAGCTTTTGTTTTCTCTTCTCCTCCTTTCTTCCTCTTCGCTCTTTCTTTTTCTCCTTTCATTTTCCTCCGCTAGTGTGATTTTTGAGCTTATCTGACGCAAAAGCTTGCCTTTTGGCCATCTATCACTCAAATGGCTGCAAATTCTTGTAACCCTTTGCTTCATCGTCTTCATTGTAATCAAGTTTAAACAAGTCATCCACAGAATAATTTGCTGTATTAGGCGTGAGGGTTCAGAGAGAGGTACGAACGTTTTATAGAATTCTTATTCCTTTCTCTCCTAGGCTTAATATCCTAAGATGAGTTCTCGTTCTGATTTTTGGATCTCTGAACGAATATATATTAATGGTGTTCTGCCTCGTACACAGGCGCGTTCTAGCGGATTCGAGAACGACTGGAGCGATTTTGATTCCACGTTAAGGTGTTTCGATACAGTTTTTCAGAGGCCATACCGAGATTTTTCAATCGCCTTAAGAGTTCTTTCCCTGTCCGATCGCTATTAAATTTTCACCAGTAATTGGCTATGGATTTGTGAAAATTTAGTTTTAAGTAAAATCGATATTACTATGACAACAATAAATAAAAAACTTTGAAACTGATGAAAGCCGAATTTTGTGTGATCTAGACCAGGTACTGAAAATGAATTTAAAGTTTGGTGTTAAAAAAACAATCTTTGTAAGAGGTAAAAACTTCTGTATGTTTGAATTCGACTTAAGAGTGACTTTATCTTTGTTTGATCGCTATAAAATTTTAAACCACTGACTGACTCTGGATTGAAATTTGTCAAATTGCAGTTTTTTTTATTTAAAGTAAAATCGATACTACCATGACAATAATAAACAAAAGAAATCAATAAATGCCTAATTGCGCGATCTCGACCTGCTACTGAAAAACCGACAACAGCTTTAATTGTGGTGTTTAGCAAAAATCTGCGTTACAAAATTCACTGTTTAAAATCACTTTATGACGATTGATTGATAGAATCACTTTTAAGGCCATTGAAAAGTATCGGTATGGTGTCCGAAAAACTGTATCGAAACACTTTCATGACGCAATTTCTTCTCTCTCCAATTATTTCATTTGTGATAGCAAATCTTGCACTTCAATTAAATATTAAATTATAAAATAACACGAATGATAACGCCCTTACACTGCTTCTTTGGCCTTACTTCTTTCACAGGTGAAAAAGTGCCATTGACTAAAATTGGAACTGAGGATCACTTGGCGAACAAAGCCTCCAATGGTAACTATCAGTCTTACTATTGTGTAGGGTAGCTTAAAACATAACAGACAGACATAACAGATTAGAGCCACATAGTAGAAATGCTGTTATCAAAGCGTTATCATCATCATTATCATCATTATCATTATTGATTTTATTATTAAACAGCGAACTTCTTTAATTAGTAACAATTCATTTTAAGTCGTCGTATGCTATAACAGTGTTAACAGTCAACTACTTATTAAAATGCACTGATCCATTTTTAGTATCTTAACAGAGATAGTAATCATTTTGTATACGTAAACATAAGACTTTATTAACGAGTTCAATTTGGAATGTAAGAGAGTGTTTTTCAAAAAGCAGGGGCATCCAACGACGGTTTTCTGTAAAATATCTGTTCGGAGAAACAAATATTGCCTAGAATTTTCTATTGCTTGAATACGGCAAAAAATTTCTAGATGAGCGTTCCATTCAGGTACAATTTTCGAAGCTTGTCTAAAAAATTCCCTACGATTTTCTGATTAGTTTAACTTTTCATATTTTACTCCTTATGTTAGATTTTCGTAGAAAAAGGAAACAAAATTTTCGGATGCAAGAATGTGATAGAGCGGAGGAATAAGAAAAATTCTCACTTTCGTAAAACGTACAATTACATCGAAAATTTTCGGGAAAATAACACTGAAGCCCTTGTTATTTCGAAGAGACTCAAGTACCCCTAGGATGACCGAACAGATACAAATTTTATAGTGCCGATTAGAATGCATTTTTAGAGATCTGAAAGTACTCTGGATAGCCTAAAATGTCTTTTCAATGCATTTAGGAGGAAACCGTCGTTGGGTACCTCTGAAAAAGTATCAAAATTCCGGCGAATGCAGTTTCAGCTTTTTGAAAAACGTAAGAGTGCAAATTGAACGAGAAAGGTCACAAGATTACTTCTTTAAATAATAGACTACATAAACAATTTATCTGCCTGGCTTTGGACGCTTTCAGCGGCTCGCTAGACGTAGTTGTTTGGCTTTACCTCTCAAACTTGCTTCGAGGAACTGAAGAATTGCTTGTCCCTAATTATATTTTTAACAGGTATATTCTTTCTCTTTCAAACAGGCCTGTCCAAATCTGACATATCATAGCTTTGAAACTTTCGGGCTCGAGGTCGTCTCGAAATATGGTCCTCTTGACAGTGCGTTCGTTTTAAGAATATGAAGATTTTTTAAATTCTTCAATGGAATTTTCTGCTACGACAGAGCTAAAATCGGATTTGCACGCTGGCCCACTCGCAAACTTCCAAGGTAGCCGCCAGCAGATATGCGGCATCTGGGCCCGGTTGCATAAAACCTGCACTTAAGTGCTCACTTAAGTAGGTCACTTACGAATCCGCTATGGGTACACTTACGGGTGTTGCATGGAACACACTTAGCACTCTCGTAAGTTTCTGTTTTACGTGGTAACTTACGGGCTCACTTAAGGGCACACGTAACCTTGATATAGTACTTTATTAACGATTCACTCTTTTTTTTTTAAGCTAACCATCGTTGAGTGTAAAGAAAGTAAAATTCGTTTCCAACACTTTTAAGCCTCTCAAAAAATGAAATTTGCATGCAAACGTTATTTTTCTTCAATATCTACTGAAAATGATAGTTCTTCTTCTCTTTTCACAAAAGTGTACATCAGAGGTTAACAAAGCGCATTAGAACGAATTACGTGAAGAAAAATACTTTTTTTCACTTCTCAGTAAAAGATCTCGTTAAATTTAGTAAAAACAGTGACGATACGGGACCTATATAGGTCCCGTCAATTTACGTGCTATTTTTCCCGTAAAAGAAGTTTTATGCAACACCCGCAATTTCTGTTGCATAAACGACACTTAAGTGAACACTTACGAAAATCGTAAGTGCAACCACTTAAGTGAATTCCCTAAGTGGACCGCTTAAGTGACGTTTTATGCAACCGGGCCCTGATTTCTTCTTATAAATTTTTATCGTTTATAAACCAATCACAGTACCCCATTCTTAGAGACATTTGCATTTCGTTCTTTTTGCGTTATGATTCCTCTTTTTTTCACTGTGCTTACTTAAGGCTGCATTGCTCCTAGCCAATCACATTCAAGGAATTTTTTCTTGTATATTATTAGTATATTATTAGTACTATATAATCCCTACCAGCAACTATAATTAAATTGCTACTGACATAAAGTGAAGTTTGCACAAATACCTTATTGAAAACCCTAATTTTTTTATCTAGTGCTGAACTCTCCAGCCCCTAACCCGTGATCTATTTGAAACTAATATCACAAAAAAAAGATCGGATTATAAACTTAGTATGACATTCTCTTCTTGTGAAAATAGACGGCAGAACGACACCTTGCTCAGTGGATTATCACGACAAAACCTTTGATACAACTTCCTCAGCTGTTGAGAAAGCGTGATGTATTTGACAATTTTTTTCCAGCATTTAAAATTCCTGCATCGTTTTACAGTCTAACGTGACAAAACAGGGTAATACCCTTCACCAAAACTCAGAGGTTTACGCTTGTTTTACTGCCTATGTTGATACTAAATACCCATCCGGTGGTTTTTATTTCAGTATTTTGGAAATAACAAAGAAAAACACTTTCGCAAAAAACACTGTGCACCCTACACCAGGAGCTAAATGCCCAACACTAACCCAAAGATACACACTGTATTTTGGTTGCTGGTATAGAAGTACTTACTGGCACTGACGTTGCTAGTGAGGACATTTTATACGGCATTGCTCAGCAACAGATGTACAACTTTTTAACAATTTGAGGAAATGAGAATCGAAATATCACAAGCTGTCAAGGAATCAAGAGATATGAATAGGATCCTATTATGATCTCTTGACGAATATGTGACGGACAGACATGAAGGAAATCACTTAGTAAATTTCAGGATCTGAGAAATTTATTCCAGGAAACGTATTTGGCTGGATGAGTGTACTAAAGTACCTAAAGGTGTCAACTAATTTTCTCACCGTTCTCTAAGAATTCGACAAGGCATGCTGGCATTACGTTTCCAAAAAACTAATAGGCAGTTCTTAACGGCAAGAAAAAGCACGTATAGACAATAAGAATGTCAGCGTTTTTTGATGATTCTTGCAAATCAATCCCTATCTCTACACTTCAGTGCAAACCATAATCTTAGCTCTATTTTGTCTGCTATTATCATCATTTCTTTTCCTATTAAATAAGCTTCCCTTATTCTTAATGATTTTCCACTAAATATAGGCTTTTCTTCTTCTCTGAAAAGCGGCAAAGAGTATTTCGACATATAAGCCTCGTGCATGAGGTGTCCAACCGCCCGGCTTTGACCTTACACCACCATGTTGGTCAAGAGAGACACAACTAGAATACAACGTAATCATATTGGCTCAGAATAATGCGATCCCAGATAAGACCAGTTGTTGGCCAACGGGTTTCATTATATCAGTCGATTATTTGTTTCTTACAGAAAGTATTTCAAGTGCAAGCGTAGCGTCAGCTAATGATAACGGCTTCAATATTCATCATATTCCTGAAGGTAATATAAAAAGTTTTCTTAATTAATTAGTAGACCATGGTACTGATGAACATTATTTTGGGAGTACCCCTTTTGATTAACAGATTTTAACAAAAGCAAGGTAGATGTATTTTATCATGTTGATGGCTTTGTGCTCTTCCGGGAGATGACAAATTGTTAATGAGTAATACAGTAATTGTTTGTTCTCTCAATTGTGGTTGATAGAGGAAAAGGGCTATGAAAGCCGGAAATCATCCAAATAAAATATGAAAACATCTTTGCTGCAGTTTAAATTATATGATGAGGGCTCTCTTACCTTAGCCAAACAGTCATTTGTCTTTTGTTCACAAATTTGGACTTGATAAAACTAATGCGACGTTTCAAAATGATATGAATCTTGCTACTGAGCGCACAGTCAAGTCCAAAGAAGCTAACAAAAAGAAATGACGAAAATTAAAGTCTGACGGGCTTCATCTCAGTCATCTGCTTCGTAACCATAACACTTTTCAACTCCGTTCCCAGGACCCATTCTCTTCCTTTCTCATGAGAGAACTATAACCGAACTACGTACTGCCTAGATACACTTGAAAAATCCGTTTTCTGGCTTCCCAGTATGAGTCACTGTGCAACCCTGCCATTAGTCTGCGATTTAACCTGATACAATCAACTCAATATGATATCAAATCACATCACAAAAATATCTTACAGATGTTCTGGTGAATGACGCAATCGTAACGAATGTTTTTGTCATGGATGAGCTTGCTCGCAAATTGGATCAACCGGACAACTCTGGGTCCCAGTATTGGAAGCATCTTGCTGCAGAATTTCAAGTACCGCAAGAAGTTCAGATGAAGTGCCAGCGCAGTCTAGAAAATAGTGCAAGCAAAAATATGTTTGAGAATAAAGAGGCAGATGACCCTAACTTCTCAGTTCAAGGACTCAAAGATGGACTCAAAGCCATCGGCAGAAACGATCTTGTGCTGGAATTGGAAAAAGTTCCTGGTAAGTTATAATTTGCTGTTTGCTTTTGTACCCGTGAGGTTGGGGGCTCCCTATAAAGTTCTGTACTGTGGAGGCTCCACCCGAGAGGGGTTACCCTTTTCAGGCTTCAGATACATGAAAGGGTAGTGAAATCTGTCGATTCTTTTAACTCATGACAAGTATTTCGAACATACGCGTCTAATGCCGACTTCCTGTTTTAACGATTTAGTCAGTTACAGAAGTTAAAAAGGGATCCAGTGATCTTTTGTAGGTATGTGGAAGGGGTACCATTTGTAGATGGAATCAAGGCCGATACGAAACGGGTACATTTTCTGTTGAAAATTTTATTTAAAAAAAAGGGAAAAGGGACTGGTCCCTGCGTTGGTGAGTGTCCTCTCTAGGGTTTTTTTATCGGCTACACACGCCTGATGGTTGGCTGGCAAAGTAGTTACTGTTCAGTTTAACTCCAGTCAATGTCTATCAATCCAAACCAAAGTGTTCACGCTTTCGTCGATCGCGAGTTGCACTAGAAACTGAATCGCTCTAAAAAGGCAATAAATCAGACCATTCTCCAATGGCAAAACCAATCGAGATATTGAAGCAAATTCATAATGTACAATATATGAAAAAGCATAGGGAAACTAGTCGAGTACCGTTATTCGTCATTTTCCTTTAATCAAGCAGAAATTCCAATAACTGAATTATAGTTTTACTGATTTTAATAATTAACTGACAAAGAATTCGAACCGCGATACGTTTTAGAACATATGTCTTCCGGCCATTTAATTTACCAACAAGTGTCGCTACTGTACATGAAACTTAGACATACAAATGTACTGTGATTCTGGATGAAAGTCACGACCTATAGGAAAATGTCCAAATAAAATTGTGTAAGCAAAATTTATTTTTCTTAATTTTTACAGGCATTGCACCATTACAAGCACTCAATTCAACCACTTTTGGAAACATCTGTCTAAAGTTGGACCAGAGCAACAACTGGAAGGATTTAGGGCGGAAGATCAATATTCCAGATGAAACACTGCAGAAAATTGCCACTTCCACAAGCCCGTGTACAACCGCCCCCTCCGCTCAGAAAATTAGATTGGAAGCAGTCCTTGAGATCATTGGAAACAAAAACCCTGGACTGACGGTAAAGGAGATGAAGCTTGTCTTGAAAGAAATGCGGAGAACGGACGTATGTGATGTACTGGAGGATCTTCTTCAAGGTATCATTTTCTACTGCATGTTTCCAAATGCTCACTGAAAGAAAGCGGGTGAAAAGGACATCAGTCATGATTCATAATTCATAGTGAACTAATTCTTATTTAACTACCGAAATCAGAGACAATTAGTTAGTACGTTTTGAAATACTAAAAACCACAGAAATTTATCAGGCTTTCCCCTAACGAGTCCGATTCAGTGTGTCTGAATACTTTCAAGGGTAGTATAGGGTAGGAAAGGAGGCCTTAAGAAAAAGGGGTTGGTTATTTTAGGATATGCTAAATGTTTAAATAAATACTTTTGTTCAAGTTGTTTAAAAAAGACAAATAATAACAAGGATCTAAGTAACCAACCCAGTTCAACCCCAGTTGAAAACAATTAAAAATCACTTCTAACGTACACTGAACGTAATGGTCGCCTCAAAATCTGTGGCTATTTGATAATACGATCGGGAGATTAGTGCCGTTGTGGAGATTAGTATGGTTGTGTTAGATTGGAAAACCTGCTCGAGTCAATGATTTTTCCATCTTACGAATGTTGATGTGACAGTTTAAGACGGAATCCACCGGGAAACTGATTTTAACTTTCAGTGGACAAAAACCTTGTACCAGAATAATTTAAAGAATATATTGCATACTTTTTTACATTTTTCAAGGGCTATAGATGAAATTAGTCATCGGTAATAACACCGAAGCAAATTTCTCATTGGAGCTCGAGAAAATGAACGTCAAATTTCACATGAATTGTGAAAACACAAGTAAAGTTCTGAAAATTTCATGTGCAAGATGTCATTTAGAGAAGTTTGACATATATCTTCTCGGGCTCCCATAGGAAATTTTCTTTGTGAAAGGTTTGAACCCAGGAGTCATTTCAAAAGTAGGTTGAGTTTGAACGTCCGGGTGACAGTGACTGAAGTTTCGACAACCTGCGTAGTAGTCATCTCGAGTCAAAGTGAGTTGTATCACGTCAGTTGATGGTATTATACTCTGGTTATTGATCTGAATGGTCCATTACGTCGCGATGTCATTGGTCGTCTGTCAGTTAAGCCGTGATGTTATTGGCTATAAAGACTCGTAATCAGTAAATGGTGCGTTTCGATCTGTCTATTGTCACAGTTAAACAGTCGTCTATAGTTAGTTCAGGGCACCCAACGAGAATATAGTTCAAAACCACTTAAACATAGCATTGTTGAACGTATTTTAGTATTTAAACGGTAGATATGGGCATATTTGTATCCCCTAAAAATTTTTCTTCTGTTCGGATTTCCTAGCTGAAAGTCTAGTGATCCGAAAATTATAGGGATCAAAACTTACCTTTTCGAAAATTTCAGCCAGAAAAAAGGGTCTCGAAAATTCTAGGTGACCTTTTCAGGGTAAAAATCCGTTAAAAATGGGCAATTAAACCATTTTTTGGATGCTCGAAAATCCTAGGAGAGGCGGGCAAGCTAGACAACAAATGTTTCGAAAATTCTAGATCTCAAATCGTCTTCCGAACAGATATTTTCCAAAAATTGACATTGGGTGCCCCTGGTTAGTCAAATTGTCAGTTCTGCTGTTCTGTCAGCGCTGGTAACTGTTGGCTATGATTCAGTGGCGTTTGTTCTAAGTTAGTAAACCAGCTTTCTAAAGTAAGGGGTTGATAGTAGTCTGTGGAATACGTTATACATGTCGCAGAGTCCCAGTCAATTTGATGTTTCGTCTGCAAATATATAGTGCTCAGCAATGTGATTGTTGACGTCACCATTACTCGTTTTCGTTGGTGTTATTTCAGATAACTACATCTATAGCACTTGAAAAATGTAAAAAAGAATGTAATATGCTTTAAATTATTCTGGTACAAGGTTTTTGTCCAGTGAAAATTAAAATTACTCAATTTCTTTATGGATTCCGTCTTAATAGCCAATGAACTCATAAAACGTGATTTCATATGCTACACATACATCGGCATCCTGCAACTTCCTTGCACTAAGCTTTAAAAAAAAAAAAAATCACTTAGCTATAGGGGGCTTGCTATTTTTAGGTCTTGGAAGAGGGGACCTTACAAAATTTGTATCTTTTATTATATGTCGTTATGAACAATAAACGGTCCTTAAGAGCATTTGGATATCCTATTGGAGCTGGTTTACTATACTCGCATGTTTATTCGGTTTTTCTTTCTGAAATGATAGCATACAATAAATGATACTGATTTAATTAACAGGTTAAGATTTAAAAACGGCAAATGTTCTTGACCCCTGTGATTCATATTAAAGAGGTTACCTTTTCAACTGTACCTTGATTTACATGTGTGCATTCCCTAAAGTTGATTGGTTAATTGATTGATTGATTGGTTGATTGATTGATTGATTGATTGATTGATTGACGTGCAGTTTGTCATTTCACAGACAACGACACAATAAATACTCTTCGTGCAAATATCAACTATGTGGGGAAGATAGCTCCCTTGTTGGACAAAGAAATTCCAGGAATGGACAACTGGATGCATTTTGCTCACAAGTTTGGTCTCTCTAAAGAAATCTGTGATAGTTTAAAGCCAAACGGAACGCCAAGTCCAACCAGGGCTTTAATGGAACATATCGTGCAAGTTGATCCAGGTCTCACAGTCAAGAGGTTCATAGAAGTGCTGATAAAGATGGAACGAATGGACGTCGTGGATGCTTTGGGGAAAATTATTTGTGGTAATACATACATAAAAAATGTTAAATTCCATATATATAATTGGGTTCGACGTGGAACGCGTTCTACTCAACTCCTTGTGTTGACTGAATGAACGGATCACAGTTGAATCTTGTATGAAAGAAGATCATCGCAGTTATAGACGCAACTTCTGCAGTTGCGAAAAGAAAGCCTGAAAAATCCCGTACAGGCCTGAATAATAATTCAGGTTTGTACGGGACTCGAACCCTTGACCTCTGCGATACCGGTGCAGCGCTCTACCAATTGAGCTAAACAAGCCAACTGAGAGCAGGTCGTTGAATTGGTTCGTTATCAACCCGTGAAAGGATGATAATGAAGTTATGAATGTATGAAAACCATAAATTATGAGAACTGCGGGGTGAAGAATTATATGAAAGAAGATCCGCGATCATCTTCTTTCATATGATTCTCCATCCCGCAGTTCTCATAGGTATATGATTTTCATATACTCATAACTTTAGTTGGATCTTAGTTGGATACAGTGATTTTCGTATGACCTTGAAATGAAAACGCGCGAACAAATAGACATAATAACGAACGGAAACAGAGCGATTTGGTTGGTTTATTATCGAACGGATACAAACACTTGTGGCTTTTGGTTGGTTTAGCGTACGCTCGGGTGATAGAAAAAAAACATGCCCAAGAACTTTCTATAAATCAATTGATACTTCGCTTTGACGTACGTCACACTGCAACATGATTGGCCAATCGAACAATTATGCCTTCAATGTTTTCTTTGGCGGGAAAACGAAGAGTCCATGTTTTGATCTTTTCATCCATTGGCTGAAAAAGCAAATAACGAACACTTATCGAAACCAAGGTCATACGAAAATCGCTCTATGTATTTTGGCAAACCTGCAATGACGCCTTTGCCAGCTTCAAAGCAACGAAGTAAAAGTCTAGTCTACGTGGTAGGCGTTCGAAAGGGAAGCGGAAGGGAATTTGGACGAGGAGGAATGGAGGAGGTTCCTTTCCCTCCCACTTGTGCGCCTTTCGCGCTTCTCGCGTGCCCCAATCCCCTTCCCCTTTCCTTTCAAACGTCTGCAACGCAGGCCAGAGAAAGACTGATAAGGAGATCGGTTGAGCTTGGATTATTACTAGTTACGTTTTTCTTCCACTGGTTTTCTCTTCGGTATTTCTGCTTTGTTAGTTAAAAGGTTGTTTTTTGTCTGTCTACTCATTGTTTGTATTCTTTTCGTCTTTATCGAACAGCCAGACAAGAGACCAATGCTGAAGGGCCGAGCATAACTTGCATTACATCGAGGAACGGGTCACAAGCTGTTAGCTGAGGACCTGGATCGTGGATGTAAAGAGTCATAGCTCTGTTTTTTGAGCCCCCTTCTCTGCACCTGTTTCTACCAAACTGAAGTCCGTACAAGAATCCCAACTACAACACACAATAATCGCTGTTAACTTGAGGACAACAAAAGTGCCATCTCTGTATATCTCTATGAGGACATAACAGATGGCAAAGCCAAGAGTGAGATGTCATAGAGGTAGTTTGGCATCTTCGAGACCAAGAGGATTATAAGAAATGGAGAGGTGTAAAGGAGAGGATCGATTTATATGATTAAGTTTTTAATAGCAACTTGTCATTCGCCAAATTAACGCAAGCTGCATCTTTAGGCTAGAGTGAGAGGCTGTCATGAGTAATGGGAGAGTTCGTCGGCGCCTCTTCCACCTGTAGAAGATACGATGTAGCTCACATTTTAAGTTCCAGCTAGCCTGATAGGATTGCGTAGTTGCACTTTTCCCTTAGCACTATAAACCATATCTCAAATTGAGACTCCCGGAAGTAACGCACTGTGTGCCATCGTCCGATTGATTAGCCCTTGTGTAAAACAAGTTTATATAGCGATCTATTTTCAGCTACTTCTACTGCTGTCATCTAAAAACCAAACGAGGTTTGTGCATACACTATTACGTGTACAAGTTACGTACACAATAAATCAAAACTAATCTCTGATTTAGCCCCCAAAGTGCCAATTTAGCCCTGCAGGCCAAAGTTGGATTCAGCCTCTTGTGCAGCCGTTTGAGCACAATGAATTTAAGCCAAAACAGCCACATCAAAGGCTGTTCCCGCCCATGCTGGAACTCATTTCAGCCCGTGGGTCCAAATCAGCCCAAGTAATCGTTAAATGAACTGTACTGGCCCTGATGATGGAAGCCAAAATAATAGGACTGTATTTTACTCACCAAAACGGCCCAATTTTGGGGCTGAAACAGATTTTTTACATTTAAAGTGTAGAGCTACATTTTATGAAAGTCCGTGAAACTGCCGTAGCTATGAAGCTAGAAATTGTCGCACTCTCAAGACACTACACTCGTACCAGACCCAAAATTATGTTCAGGTGTCGCATGATTCAAGAGTACAGTTTTCTCAAGGGCCTCAACTATTTTACAACTGCTTAAAATTTTAAAATACTGATTAACCCTTTGAGTGCTAAGAGTGACCAAAAACAATTTTCTCCTAAATTTCAGTTATTCAATCGCTAGAAACGTTTGAGGAGAATTTAAAGAAAGAACCCTAAGAGAAATATTCTCCCGACTAATTCTTTAAGGAAATGAATGGAGATCAATCCGGAGAATTTGTATGCGGATTTTGGGGCCTAAAGGTTTTCAATGTAAAGGAGACTACATGTAGAAGGTTATCCTCCTAAAGAAATTTAAATTTCTGGGCGTGTTGCAAGCAGCCAGGGAAACCAAATTTTTTTTTCGGAATTTGCCAGTCAAATTCCAGGATGTTAAGTGAATCTTTCAGTTAAATATAGAGGCGTATCTATGTTTAAAGTACCAGTCAAAAGGCGATTACAATCAAAAAGTCATCGGTGACTGTGATTTGACCGGTGACCGGTGACCGGCCGCAAAGCGCCAGACAAAGGCCCGGTCGGGTGGACATTCGATTTTACTTGAAACTATATTTTGCCACCATAGCACTGCTTTTGTACTTTAATGTTTATACTTTTAGCCATTTATATCAATTATAACAAAGCCTATCTCGTATCACTCTTAAGCATAAATTTTATAGAAGTTGTAGATTTGATATAGGCATTTTAGACATTTAATAAAAGTTGTCTTTTTTAAGTGCAAGTTTTTTTGCCTTCTCTTAGGGATATAATATAAATGGAAGATTTGATATAGGCATTTATGACATTTAATAACAGTTGTTGTAGTTTAAGTGCAAGTTTTTTGCCTTCTCTTAGGGTAAGCAATAAAGAGTTTGTAGGTTTTTAATACTGTTCTTAAAATCTCATTAACACTTTTAATGCAGCTTTTTAAGCTCAGTCAACCGGATCAAAACATCCAATCTCTCTCCCGGTCGTCCGCACATTTATAAGCCCTTGCAAACCCCTCACGATTTGGTATAAGTTGAGTTCTACAATAACTACGAACCTTCATGGTACGTGGAAATCAAATGTGGGAGCCTACGTGGGATTCCTGTTTGATGTACCTCTTCCTTTCAGTTAAGTTGTATGCAAACCTCTTTTTACATTTGAAAAGCCTTTCATGCGGTCAATTCTTCCTTGCGTATTCAAATGCCACCGAGAACTCCGTTCACATGACATCTCATGATTATATCGAAAGTGAAAGTAGTCATTCATGACATTATTTTCGTTTTCAGAGCACGTACAGGAATTTCTTTCACTTGACCTTTCTCCTGCGGCACCTTCAGTTCTGCTAAATATAATGATGATATGCGTGAATGTCCATCGCAGCTCTCTAACCAAAAACGTTATGATTCTTTTTAAGGGCGTCGATAAAACCAGGAACATGGATCATTCCGGAACATCCCGGAACATGAAAAAATAAAAATAATTTTCATGAAAAAAAAATATTAATAATAATGATGATAATAATAATAATAATAATAATAATAATAATAATAATAATAATAATAATAATAATGTAACAATTAATAAATACCGTAAAATAACAAAAAACCGAAAAAGAAAGAAACAAAGAAAAAGAAACTCGAATCATCTCCGGGTATGAGAAAACAATATTTTATCGCAGATAATTTGTCGGGCGAGGGTCCATGCAAATGACAGTAATGAGTGAAGGTTTGCTTCTAAAATCAAAATATATTAAAATGGGTCGCGAGGAGGGGGGGGGTTTCAAGCTTTCCTCACACAGCCACCCCTCGTAATTGTTTGCCATGCGGTTTAACGGTTATCCATTTACGGCTTTGCCAACCTAAGAAGAGCTTAAGGGCTCGTCGCTTTGGACTTGAGTAGATAAGATTCACATTCGCCGTGAATAAGTTGCAGTGAGTGGCAGTGGTAGCGCAGCGGTAGTTTCTAACTGTTATCAGTTAGCCTGAATTGGAAGACGGAACCAAATGCTCCGAGATGATGATATATTTAGCAAGGTGGAACAAAGAAACAAAGAAACAAAGACGGACGGCTCCTTTCCTTTCTATTCACCTTTGAGCCGGACACGTAACAAACGGATACTGATATATTCAAACCTTTACGCGTCTTCGATAAATTAGGCTTGGGTTCGAAATATGGGGGGGGGGGGACAGCGTTTCAGCACACAGAGTGGAAAAAAGTGCAGAGTCACAGGGGATGCCCAAATTAAATCACAGCGGTGATCGCCATCCTCAACAAGGCGGGAAAAAAGAGAGGACTGTAAACTACCTTGAATTTCAGCCGTTTCCACGAGTCGCAAACTCCTCTTGCGACTCGAGGAGACGTCTGAAATATCGGGCTGACTGTAAACAGTATAGAAACTACTACTAATGTGGTTACTGTCAACTAAAATCGAAAGACAGGAGTCCCTTAGCTATTCTTAAGTTCACAGAGCCTAGTCTGTAAGTAATTCATGTCAACCTCAAGAAAGCAAAGCACATCAAGTAAGCACATGTTGGTTATATATAACTATTTGTTGGCTTGACATGAGTCGAGAATAAAGTTTGTTGATGATACCACAGACCTTGAAATAATCCCTACGAACAGTGCCAGTCTACTCAATTTTGTTACAAACGATATCTAAGCTTTTTCTGAAGATCACAGAATGAAATTAAACCCTACTAAATGCAAAGAGATGCTAATTAATTTTATGAGTAATCATAATTTTATTGTGAATCCTATTGTAATTGGTAGAAACACAATTGAGAGAGTCATGACATGTAAGTTACTAGGCGTTTATGTAAGTAATGACCTGAAATGGAACCATCATGTAGAAGTTATAGTACAGTGCAAAAGGGAAACAGGAGGCTTTACTCTTTAAGGGTCCTTAAGCAATGTGGTACACCTCCAGCTTCACTGGCTAAGGTTTATACAACCATTGTTCGTCCTGTTCTAGAATATGCTGCCCCTGTCTGGCAAAATATACCAGATTTTCTATCTTATAAGATTGAGAGCATTCAGAAAAGGGCTATGCGCATCATTTTTCCTTTAATGAATTACAACGAGGCATTAAATGCCCTTAATTTAACAACTCTAAGTGACAGACGCGCCCATCTATGCCAGGTTTATATTGATAGACTCCGGAATGAGAATCACCCCTTGCATTTTATGCTTCCCAAACAAGAGGAGGTTGTGCATAATTATAATCTTAGATCTGGCATTAGCCGCTTCACGCGTCCTACCTGTAGGACCAAGCGCACGCAAGAGCTAGTTTGTCACGCATAAGCATACCTAGTGGCTTGTACAATTATATTTTCTAGTATTTATTGGATTTATTGTATTATATTTTAGTATTATATGTTTTGTAAATAGCTCTGTAATTCAGCCATTCTGTATATTGCTGCAATGAGTCTTAATAAACAGTCATTATTATTATTATTATTATACTTAATTACCGACTTGGCTTGACATGACAGACCATCGCAGAGCCGTAAATGGTTAACCGCCAAATGATTAACTCATGGCAAACAATTACAAGAGGTAGCTGTGTGAGTAAAGCTAATCAATACGTAATCAGTATTTTTTTTCATGAAAATTACTTTTATTTTTTCATGTTCCAGGATGACTGCCCGTATCGATTTCTGCGTATATTTCTTTGCCGTTCACAAAAGACTTAGTCTTTATTAAACAATATCAGGCCTCTTCTCACTGTCTTGCCTTTTAACCTGTAGGCGAAACTGAAAGCGATCCATTTCCGACCCCTGCGTCGAAGCAAGAGAGAGGTTCTTTTCATTTAGATATTTCTTTTTTATGGCCTCAAAAAACACTAAAATCCAAGGGTAATCGTCTGCTAAAATTGTTGCATTTTTTTCTGTCCTCATCCGGGACACTTTAAATGAGAGGCCGTGTATATCTGCTTCGACAATTAAAATATGACCCCACGTACGATATTAGATAGTAAAGTGCAATGGTTATGAAACCCGTTAACCGTCTTTGTAATATATATGTATGTTTTTGCTGGCTTTTTTGGACTTGACCCGTGCACCACATTAACTAACATTCCTTTGATTTTAAACTTACAAAAACATCGCATTAATTTATTCAGCCGAATTTTTATGAACAAAAATGTGCACGTTCAGGGAGTTCCCAAAATAATCTGCAGCACTTTTGTTTCCATCTTTGATGTTTGTCAGCTTTTATAACCAGTCTCCTCTACTAACTATGGTCCCAGCAATGTTTTAAATATTCGCCTTGCCTTAGTTTTCCACTTTCATAATCAGTCTCCTCTACGGTTCTACCAATGTTGTAAAAGATTAGTCAGGGGGACCCCAGGTAGGTGAGGTAACCCGCCTATCCACATAATCTCTCATTTTAATTTGATCACGTGGGGTGACCCGCCACGTTACCGCACCTATCTGGGGTCCCCCACTTACATGTCCCCCACTTTATTCCCAGCGTTCTCTCTCTCACGCTGTATTGAGATTGGACACCGACAGTCTCGTCCTGTTGATGAATGCTCTCAAGAGAAAAGGGAGAGTTTGGGTAGGGAAAAAATACATACAGGACGAAACTTAATGGCTGGCGAAAGAGAGAACGCCAGAGAAAGGAATATCAGGCGCTGTATTTATACTACAACGCTTCGCAAGATCGATAGAATGGCATTATTTATTCCGTCTCATCTCCTTTTTTACGTGAGAGGTGAGACCGCTGAGAATAGGGTCTTAGTTGCACGACGATTTGTTGACAAAAACAGCAACAACAAAAACAGATCAAACCGATAAATTTTAGACCAACTAAAGCAAAGCCCATCTACTGTCACAACACAACTGCCACAATTGTCTGTGGGTAATTTAAAAGTTCGATCATATTTACGGTCGCCACTTGCGGCCAAGAGAGAGTGGACAGTGCTTAACCGAGGTCAAACATTTGAAGCGTTCAGTCTTTGTTTTATATGTAGAGGATATTTCCTCTATTAAGAGGAATAATGTACAGGGATGTATAAAACGATTATTTTATTAAACTATCTTTGCATTTTTCTCTCAATTAGTAATAAGCTTTTGCCGTTGAAATCGCTTCTCGCTCAAGTGAACTTGACAAATGCCGCGGGCAGTAACACCACTTCCAGTTTTCAAACACCCAGAACTCTTAAGACGTTTTTCCGAGGTAAAGATTTAGTAAATAAAGAGAGCTTTAATAATACGTTTAACTTTGAAAGTGAAAGTAATAACCCTAGCTTTGAAGTACTTTGCACATGTTAATACGTTTAACTTTGAAAGTGAAAGTAATAACCCTAGCTTTGAAGTACTTTGCACATGTTGCATAACTGTTGCAAATTTTCAATTTCTCTCGTGTTGACGCAGTAAAAGACATTGCGCACGCATTCCTACCTCAAGTGATCCGAGTAAACAAAAAACGTACTATCAAGGGGGCGGGGTACACGTGAACTAAGGGTTCAGCTACGGACGTGACCATGCAATAACAGGGAACTTAAGCAACGACGACGGTGACGTCAAAGAGGACAGCAAAAAAGCAATAGGTTTAGCTTGGCAAACAGCAGCTCTGCACGTGCATCACGCCTTTTTTTGTACATTTCTTTACCGTCACTGCACGACTACGACGTGAAAATACCTAATTTCATGTTTTATGGAGGACGTGAACACAAACTGGATTACGAGTAGTCCCTCATTTTTCCTCAGGGATAGTAGAGCGAGCGAAACGCGAGCGCGCGTGAAAATCACGGGACTACTCGTAGTCTAACACAAGCCAACCACTTTCTTTTTCTTTTCCTGAACTTCGATACAGTTCTTTAGAATTCATCTCCAGAGAAAACTGCCGACATTTGATAAATTGAACGCCATCCGCCATGGAATAAGCGCGATAAAGTTTGAAGCAGCGCGACTTCACTTTTTAAGTGACGTTTTCGTCTCCGTCACCGTCGTCGTTGCTTAAGCTCCCTAATGACTCATGACACCGCTAAGGCAAAGATCCCTGAAATGTTAAAAAAAGAACTTTGGTGAGTCACGTTCACGCCAGTATTAGAGTTTATTAACATGCACTGCATCATAAAGAAACAGGAAAAACATACTGAAATTATCACATTGACGAAGAAAACTGCATCAAAAGCTTTGCACTGTCAAAGAAAAAGGGTGAAGGAGGGTTCTCTAAGAGTAGCTTTAAAAAGGTACATATTACGATTTTTTTTAACCAGATTAATTTAAAACATTGAAGAGTCAAAATATTCAAATTTCAGTCTTAGCTGGCATACCGGTGAATCAAACGCCGAAATGCGAGTGACATACTGTGAAATTTAAAAACGATGCTTGAGAATGCCACGTTCGTTTAGTGTACTCGAATCACTGGATTCTATACTTGAAAACAAAATACAAAGTAAAATACCAAGGTAATTAATGCTTAATTAGTGAAATCAGATAAAATAGTCCTCATTTTTTGCATCTTTAATTTCTCCTTCTAAAATTATGTCGTGTGGAAAGGGCCAAAGTATTAGAATTTAGCATCCGACACGTCACTATAGAAACAAAATGATACCGATATCAAAAACACTTCCCCAAAGAGGGTTGCTTTAATAGTCTATTATAATAGCTAAACGTTACCTTTCAAGTGCACCGAACAAATCTGTTTAAAAGTGGCTGCTACAAACAGGTAGAAAGGAAGTGGGCTAAAATTAAAACTTGCGCACGTTTGGCTGACCTTTCAAAGCTCTTTAGTATGGTAAAGCTAATTCAATATACCGTTCAAAAACCATTGATGATGGTAATTTGCGGGCACCTTGGAGGATGAAGATCGAGAAGAGTTTTCTGCTTGTCATTAAAGACGCTTGCACTACAAACTCCCTGAGATCAGTCGCCAACGTATCATGTCATCATGTGCATGCAAATTACAATGATCAAGGAGGAGGGAAACCTAAAACTTAGAGAAAGCTCTCAGAAAGGCTCTGGCGAACGTTCAATGACCCTGAAGGAGGATTATGTCATCGAAGAAGTTAAATTTTGCGGATGGAAAATTGCATTTAACAAAATTTTATGTCCCCATAAACCAGCTTAACTTATTTAGCTTTAAAATCGTTTACTCTAGGAAATGTTACGGTCGTAGGTCTCTAGTCTAGTAAGAAAGGAAGTAAATCATTAAGGAATGCTACGTTCAGTTTATGCTGACTAATGACATTGCTAGTCAAAGGAAACGGGTGATGCTAGAGCTAAATATATTCCACCCACGTTATAATGACTGCACGGTAAGGAAAAAATGGTCGCTGCTGAACTATACTCACCAACTGAATTCTCCTCAGGAAGCTATCGAAGCAACAATTTGCAAAGCAATTCCCTCGGTTTAGATAAACAGCAACGCAAGTTCTATGAAATTCGACAAACTCAATGATTTGTCTGACTCAGATAAGGGGGAAACCCCCCGCCCTCAGAATCTGCTGAATTTCAGTAGAGATAAGGTCGTAAGCATTTTAATGACCCATTCTTGCCGACTCCATGAACTATTGTAAGCTTGTTGTAGCAGCGACGACAATGCTAAACTTTACACTTTCGTTAGCCACAGGTTACAGTCTCAGGCTACTCTGCGATACAAATTCTGTTTTTAAAATATTATTGTAAATTGCAACTTGTTTCCGGGTTGTTAAACAAGAAGTGACGCGAGGTTTAGGACACATCAAAATGAAAACAAATAAATAGTCTAAAAAAACAATGAAAAGTGGAATCCTGATTTTGCGAACCACGTTGGGAGAAGTAATCGATTCTACTAACCAGGAAGTTTGAAAACTCGAGGGCAATTTTATACAGCATGCAGTGTTTGACTGGTGAAGGGAAGTTACGTTTGGTTTGAATTACCGAGAATTTTGAAAATTAACCCGAGGGTTCGAGAAAGTGGGATCAAAATTCATCAAAATTCATGGTGGGTTATTAAGACTTGCAACCCATCCTAATATTTACACACCATTTCTTGGCATAAAAAGGTCATAAACGGTCACGTGAAAATACAAGGCTGACGTCATCGCCCACGTCCTCAAATTGCACCATCACATCAAGCACTCTCGCGAGTCATTCATTAAATCATACACTCGCGCTATTATGGTACGATGTCGTATCAAAGTTATAACACTGTTTTAAAAACAGTGGAACAAAACGAGAGTTTTTAAATATCCGACTTTCGGGGGAAGGGGTTAGCATACAGCGACGTCTTGGAGTAAACTGTGCAGCATATTTGCTTTGCGGAGGTGAACAGCTAACCGATGATATTCGCCAGAGAGTTGCTAAACATGAACAGTTGGTAAGTTCACTTGATCCCCAATTAATTTATTGAAACGTATATTTGTTTTCTTATTTTCAGTTTATTGAGTCATAAAGCTTCAGAGAAAGCCTGTAGTCTGGAAAAAGTCTCTCGGAAGACGTAGACTGCAGCTTCGATAGACAGTTAGGGTCCCGGAATATATTGGAGCAAGTATTTATTAATAAGTACGCTGAAAATATCACTGGCAAATGATAAGGTAAGAAAAGCGAGCGCCGAGACTGATACAATATCTTGGGTAAACTCGTAGAATCTCAAACATTTCATTTTCCCTTAAACACTAGGTTTATTTTATTTTTTTTTTATGATTTTGATTGTCCTTGTTTTTGTGACGGCAAAGTCCCACAAAGTCCTACGAAAGGACCCACGAGGATGGATGACACAGGTGCATCATTTGCAAAAACAATGGTGAACTTCAGCTGATGTGTTATGATTATTAACAAACTAGTGATCCTTTTTCAAACGCCTCTAAGTTTATTCAGTACAAACGAAATCGGGGGTGGAACAAAAAAAACTAATGGACTGACTCGTTCTTCTTTGCCTTTTTTCTGACAAATATACAATAATCATTTCCTATTTTAACATGTACACGATGTATTCTTAGACAAGTGTGCATCATTGATTTTGCATCAGTAGTTACTTGGTAAAGCAAGTTTAAATTAAATTACGAATATTGCCCATTCATGCTCAACGCAAGATTTTAACATTGATGTTATAAACTTTCTTTTATACATGGTTAAAAGCCTCACCACCATAAGAAGAGACGGCACGGAACCTCGCAGACGAGTAATACTCCGTCTTTGCTAAAACAAGAAATAGCGTTTATTTTTAGAATTTTTTGTACGTTTAGAAAACAACAGAACTAAAATATGCATATTACGTACAACGTTTTTACCAACAGGTGTATGTCTATTGATATTTACTCCCTTTTGTCCGCTTTTGCACTTACGATGTATTATCCGTCTAAGCAGGGAAGGAATTCTCATACTGGGGTAGAGAAGGTAACAAGCGCATCAACCATTGAGATTTCTTTACGTAAAACACAATTATTCTGCCAGAGAAGATTGAATGTTCGAATTGGTTTTAAAATCTAAGCTAAACGAAAATCAC
>NC_133205.1:30654041-30664041 GCF_958299795.1 Porites lutea
AGAAAAACGACATTTCTGAATGCAAATCATGCAATGACTGCACGGGAAGAAATGTTCTTCAAATGTGCAGCAAATTAAACAACAGCAAATGCGGAACATGCCTTCCAGAGTATTACTTGGATTCTCAAGTGGATGACTGTAAGAAGTGTTCATTTTGTTGCAAGGATGCTTTGGAGCATGAACATCTTAGACAGTGTAAGGCTCTTGGAATGCCACGGCACATGCAGTGTGAAGATACCGATAAAAACAGGAAGTGTGAAATACAAGCTCTACTTTTAAGCAGCACGACAACGACAACAAGTCGTCCTTTAGTGACAGTTTCACCCACAAGTGAAGTTAAGAGTATCAGGAAATCTGTAGCTGCATACAGTGATTCATCCCACAATAGGCATGAGATTATGTACGGACTTGTTGGAGTTTTTTTAAGCGTTTTCGTGCTGGGTGCTATCATGTGTGCAGTCAAGCTCAAGATACGCAACAGATCGCGAAATAGGCACAGGATAGGCACGATCTACAACAGCATTGATCAAGGTAATAACCTACTGTATTTTTCTTTAAGTGTACTTGTATCCCTTCCTATGTGCTGCATTTAGTCTGAGCTCAATATCCTAGGCCCCTACATTCCTTTCCCGCAAAAGATGCCAGAATTGGACTCCTAGTGGTTATATGTATGAGCACATAGTCACTCATATTATATCTAAATTTAAGAAAACAACATGGGTTGCTAGAGCTAGTAATATGGAAGTCAGCAGTGAGACTTGGCAAGAGGAGGAGAGAGAGCGGCCTAAATATTAGCAGGAAAACAAATCCGAAAATAGGTTTTGCCCAGAAATTTATATTCGTACTGTCCTCCTATAGTTACAGTTACGATACATCTCCTTGTACCATTACACCAGGTGATCTCAACTGTTTTTTTATGTGCAATTAGCAAGCAAAATTTTCACTTACTTAATATTTTATCCCCAGCTTGAAAATTAAAGGCCTCTTTTTATACTGTAATGTGGTGGAACTGACAATTTCTTAAAAGCTGATGACCTGAGTCGAACCGGAGGAAAAAAAATATGTAAAAAGACAGTCTGACCACGAAATGAAATTTACATGTAAAAAAAAAAATTTATTTTCCAGCAGTGATGTCAGTACGTAACTGCCATGCACAGAAAAGAGACTGTCAATTTGACTAAGTCTTACTATTTTGGGTACATCACTCCCCTGCCAAGTACAGAAAAGTAATTTGCCAAGTGTAATGTTTATAGCGTCTCAGTAAAAGAAAAGGAGAGACGGATGTAACAATTATGAATTTGCTGACAGAGATCCTTATAACCCAACTCCTGGGTGCCTGGTCTCACCGCAGATTTTGTGGTAGGGGCATTTGTTGTCAGCATGATCCACTAAGCCAGTTACACCATGAGCTCCGCAGCAGGTAAAGCAAGGATGAGTTTAATATAGATGGTAATTATGTGAGAGGTCTACATCTGTTTCTACACAAAACCACCACTTCAGCTCTGCCTTTTTGCAGTTGTATTTGTTTTTACCCTAAAAAGGTTTTCTATGCATTTTGTATACTACTACTCATTTAATGTAATGAGTGATTTAAAAGAGTTCTTGTGAAGGTATCGAATAACTGTAATGGTTAGATGGTTGGATTACCTCTTTCATAATTACGGCCTATGATATATTTTTTTGTATGTATGATAATTAGCCCTTCTGACCTCGTTAGCATGTGTAAAATACACTGAAAAAATTCATACTTTCAAAGGAGGTCAGAAGGCTAATTATCATACATATTAAAGAATATAATAATTGCCCGCCATTATGAAAGAGGTCTATGGTTGGACAGGAACATTGTGCTAAATTAAAGATCACTTAAAGAAACCCGCTGCAGGATTGTTGACCGTGCTGTACACAACGACCTGAGAATATGAGAAAAACTGGCTCATAGGGAAACCGATCACTTTCATGAACGATCGTTCCACATGGACTGCTCCTCCAGTATGGTGATGACAAAAATACTACTTTTCTTTTTTCAGGTGAGGCACAAGAAATGATCGAACTGAGACAGCCGGCTGAGAACACATACAATGTCTATGAGCATTCCAATTTTTATGGTAAATGAAATATGCTTTTTTATAGTCAGCAAGATTTTAATTAAAATTTAGCAGGATCCACAACAATTTGAAAGAACATTTTTGTTATAAATGACGACAATCGCTTCAAATATATAAATGCATAAATTCAAGACAAAAGCATAGAACTAATTTCCTGTAAATCAAAGTTACAGTTACATTTATGATAATACTTTACTTTTCTCTCCTGATGGGGCTTTAAATCAAATATTTTTTAAGCGGTTAGCATTTTCGTGTTAAAAAAATAAGAAGAATGCAGTTAGAATACCGCTCTAGTTATGAAATGTTAAAAATAGAATTCAAAAAATACAATACGATCAACAAAACCCAACACTTAGTTATATAATATAAATGATAAAGCGACAAGACCAGTAGACCCTTGCGTAAGATTTAAGAGACTGGATGATTTAAAGGTAAACTTATTGTCAAGATTGTTCTGGATGTTCAAAAAGGTTGGGTCAAAGAATAAGCAGCACTGACATTTCAACGCTTGTAAACACATCCAAAGTGATGTGGAAAATGAGAGCTTAATTCCATCATACAATGTATAAAGTTCAAACGACTCTTACTAAATCTTAAACAATGGCTGGTGTGTTTCTCAACTTAATGGAAGGTCCAAAATTGATTTCCAGTTACCAAATAATTGAACCATTTGGAGGTAGACCAAGTTTTACCCTTACGTTGTATAATTCATAACTAAAAGTGTGCATTTCTTTTGCTATACTTAGCTAAGTGACTATTGCTTTTAATACTTAATGATCCTTTGCAGCCAATGGACAATCATCAAACAATCAAAGTACAGAGAGCTCTGCTGCGTCCTCCACTGGTAATCCTAGCTTTGCTATTTTTTCGCTCTTTTAGATTTCCTCTACAACAAAAACAAACAGGTTTTGTTTTATACAACAAGGTAGTTAAAAAGTAATTTTTAAAAAAACTGATGCTCAAATACATGGCTTAATTTCACCTATTTTTTAGGCTCTTGCCAATACGATCATGGTAAAACACTGTGTTACCCAACGGATCTAAATAAGCAATTGATACTTTGAAAATTGTTTTAAATATTAAATGTAGCTACATGTTTACGTACTTGTTAGCATTGAGATCATATGAAATTGAGTAGTTTAACAAGAAAGAGAACAAAGACCCAAACGCCTTCTTAAGATCATTCGAGCCTAGAAAACAATAGTAGAGCCTAACCCAACAACACCTAACACGACTGACGACGACAACTACTGTACAACTACGAAACGATTGACCAAGACCATGTCCACCAACCACCACACACTGCCATCACAACCTCTTGGCCAACACCACCCCTACTACTACCATTGTTCGTTGGCTCTCTAGTGATGTATATTCATTTTACTAAATGCAAACTTTCAGCATCCTAGCTCAGAGTAGCGGATTTTGGCCAATTTACATCAGTTCTACCAAACGCAGAATTTCCGCATCCCAACTTAGTGCAGGAAATTTTGGCTGGGAGAGGGATAATGAAGACAAACCGCAGTTGCAGAAACAGCGGCAATCGTAAAATTTGAACAAGATATTGATACAACATCTCTGTTTATCTTTTACAGAGTTAATAACACCTGTTGGTGTATCCAGCATAACGACTTTTGGTGCAAACAGCCTCAACCTCCAAGTTTCACGTATTCCTGAAGGTATGCAGACAAATGTTTGCAAAAATCCTACTTGTCAGCTTTAGCAAGAATAAAAGACAAGCGATCTTACAAAATAGCAACCCTTAATAATAATAATAATAATAATAATAATAATAATAATAATAATAATAATAATAATTATAATAATAGTAATAGTAATAATAATAATAATAATAAAAGCATTTATTTATACAGGAAGAAAATTACAGTATAGCAGCTGTGGTCGCGTCAATCAAAGCCTCCATCGACCAGCAATTTTGACGAGCTATCTATCTATACGAGCCTTTTTCTGAGATAGCGAGGTCATTTCTTTTCAAGACGACAACCATGTTATAATTTTTCAGTTCCTTTTAAAACATCCTTAAAGCTTTCTTGTGTGAAAAAAAAAAAACGAAGAAATATATCGAGCTTTTTAACAACTGCAACATATTAACTATGCTTTGCTTTGATATAAATGAAATATCTACAGAAGTCTTATAACTTTCAATGAAATATTACAACAATTGTTTATTAACTTTTTAATTAATATTTTTCTGATAATTTTCATAGTTTTTTTCCATTTTATTTGTCTTACTGTTTTTTTATACACTGTCACCTTAAGGACTATTGGTGTGGCAAGCCTCAATCTCGACATATTACGTATTCCTTAAGATACTGAGTTGAGTGTTCTAGAAATTTATTTTTCGTTTTCTTGGCGTTATCGCCCTTCTCCTCTTCAGCCTTAGGCACTACCTCCTTCCAGACATAAAAAGAGAAAAAAACAGGATTTTGTGGTGCATGAAAGGGCATACGATGAAAGTCGATTCAAGCTAAAAAGTGCTAAAAGTACGGTGCATTACAATTAATTAACCATTCGTTTCATGGTGCTCTTCTTCATATCTTGCAGATTTGCTGCTTAAATGTGTTTTAACAGACGTCAATGTAAAGGACGACGTTGCTCGCGGTTTGGATCCGGTCGGTCCTTCTGGAACCTCGAACTGGATCCATCTCGCTGAGGTATTACAAATACCGGATGAGATTATAATGTGGTGTCAGCACAATCCTCACTGCAGTCCAAGCAAACACATGCTCGAGTTTAAAGAAGCCGTGGATCCCGACTTCTCGGTTCAGCAACTCAAAGATGGACTCCACGCCACTTTCAGAAATGATCTCGTCCAAAAACTTGAGGAATGTCGTAATCTTCCTGGTAAGTTCTGAGCTTACCGTTTTGGTCCCTAATGTTCGTTCTGATAAACGTTTCATTGTTTCTTTCCTCCAACGATATGCATATCGATTAGGAAGCAATCTGACTTCCAGATTTGTGACGTGCTTTTACGAGCTGATCCCTTATTCTCCCACTTTGATGAAGCTAAACTGACTTGATAACATGTGTTATTTGCACAGATACTGCATCATTTCGAGACCTCCGTGAATATCATCCCAAGATCTTTAAGTTCATTTGCATGCAGCTGGATCATAAGCATTGGCAAGAACTGGGAGAAAAGATTAATATCCCGGACAAGAAGCTGCAGCGAATCGGTACTTCCTCTACCTGTGCAAAAACAGTCCTTGAGATCATCGAAAAAAGAAACCCTAAGCTGACTGTGCTGGAGATGAAGCTTGTCTTAGAAGATATGTCGAGAAAAGATGTGTGCGATGCGCTGGATAAATATCTGCCACCAGGTATAATTTCTTATAGATTTCGATATGCAGGAAATATTCGATACTTACTCTTGTAACGTCACCCAATATGAGCAATAGTAGTAGACAACAAGAGCCTACTGATTACCTAGAGTAATAGGCTCCTGCAGACAATCGAAGTGCACATTATCATGATCATTATCATGACGTTGATTATCAACGTCACAGTCAGCATCTTTCCTCGGCCAATATAACTCGCGCCACAGGATTGAGCGGGGGAGGCTTGAAAACGAGGGCTAACGCTCGAGGCCTGAACCCAGCATGCGCTTTTTGCATTTCCTGGGGAAGTTGGCTCTTGCCTTGCGCCGCCATTTCGGAATTTACTTTCTTTGATATGCGCCCAAAGTGAATTCCCAGGGCACTCTTGACGGTGAAGTAATGTTGATCTCGTCAATATTGACTGGGAATCCAGCTGTATTGTAGTACAAAATTCGACAGTTTTTCCCTTATGTGTCATTTCTTTTCACATGTTGGTTGCTTTTTGGTGCTAAGGTGTACTATAAAGAAAAACCTTTACCTCTTTCTGCTTGTCCTGATTTTTGTATTAGGGGTAAACTTAACCGCAACTATATCATTCACCTAACTTGACAAAACAGATTTGCCTTTTGTTATTTTGATACGCATTTCGATATATCAGCCAGGGGAGAATATAATTTATTTGTTCTTATGCCCTTATTTTATAAATTTTCCATTTTCACAGAGGGTTGCCACACAATTAAAACTGTTTGTGAAAACCCATACTGTTTGGAAGAGGTAGCAACCTTGTTAGAAAAAGAAGCACGAGGAGTAGAAAACTGGCAGCATTTTGCTTGGAGCTTTGATGTTCCCAGAGAGATATGTGAAAGTTTAAAGCCCAAAGAAATACCAAGTCCAACTAGAGCGTTAATGGAACACATAGTTCAAGATAAACCAAACATGACAGTCAAGACGTTCATGGAAGCGTTAATGAAGATACAACGTACAGATGTCGTGAATACTTTACTGACGCGGCTTTCCTGGTAACAAGGTATATTTTAATCTTTGAACAACATGAAGGGTGGATTCATTTGCAACATATGCGTATAGCTGTCGCATTTGCCTCTTGAAGATTTTTCATCGTTTTTGAGCCAATAAAACCAATAAAAGATCCAACAGGCAAATGCGACAGTATACGCGTATGTTGCAAATGAATCCACCCTATTCTATATTTCTATTCCAACGATATTCCCTTGTTCGCAATTCCCTTAGTTTCTGTATGTTTGTTTGTTTGTTTCTATTTGTTGTTCAGTTCATTGTTTGTCAGAATTATTTTCTATTTATTCTGTCGAAAGATCCTCAAACAAGGACAAGACGGCAAAGAACAGTACTTAACTCATTGAGAGAGGGCTCAAGAGATGATTTGAAGGCCTGGACACAAGGATTGCCAGATAGTCTGTCAACGGGATACGGCTTTTTGAAAGCTTTACGGGTAACAGGATCAACGATCCTTAACGTTCACGTTACCACCAAAGCCGGCTAACTTCAGCTGTCTTGGGAGTCCCGTAGAGTCACTGATTATGCATGTTGATTCGACTAGTGCCGATAAACAGCTACAGTGGCGAGAGCTTTTATTACCAAATCCTACCCTGGCTCCAGATGTCCGTTCTCGGCAAAACATCTGGGATGAAATAACTCTGCTTAAGGTTTGACAACGCTCCCGAGACGGAATCAGGAAAGAGGAAAAAAAACCTTGGCATCCAGAGTATACAACCTTCCAAGCCGATGGAAGAGTTCATCAAAGCGCCTCGCGCCTGTAACAGGAACACTGCTACCCCGCTTTCTCCCTTATTTTTCTCGGTTGATTGCATGAGGGAGGAACTCGGTGGTGCATGACTTGTAAAATAACAGTTAGGCATTGCACCTTCAATTAACTTTAAACCATATTTGACATGGAGACCGTCATAAAAAAAGGGTGCCATTCAAGGGATATGTTCATCCAAATCTTTGGAAAAATATTTTGTACCTTCATTACTTTCTATTATTCCAGTTGTTAGTAGAATAGCAAATATCCTTTTTTACCAGCCTTAAAATATTATGGACACCTTAACTGATACCCAAAAAATGCGCTGGACATGTAGTTTCATTTAGTTAAGCACAAGGACGTACTATCACAAGTAAATACGTTCTCTCATGTGTAAAAGGAACTCGAATTTTGAACATCTTATCAGTAATGTATCGAGACTACGTGTGCATCCAATTGCCAAAAGTAAACGGAACTTTTAAAGAAGTTTTTAAGTAAAATAAAGTAATCTTTTATTTAGAATTCTTAGTCAGCAAGAACTTCACTTTTTATCTTTTTTGTCATGCATTCATAAATAAATTGAAAAACACCTTTGCAAAGCGTTGTTTGGTCAGACTGAAAAAAAAGCAATAAAATTGACTTTAGGTAGCAACGACGATGACAATAAATGAAGTTACTAATAAACACTGAATTCAGCGAACAATAGACCTCGTTAGCTTGTATGTTTGTTTTCCCAATAGAGGTTCCAGGGGAACTTAACCCTTTGTCTTTTTTGCCGCACTGAGTTTTATTTGGGCGTTAGTATTGCTTACCTTCTCTCTGAGAACTCGATATTGACTTACAACTTTATTTTCAAATGCAAAAGCTCTCATCTTGAAAATGCACAGTCACTCAACTGTTATGAAATCAGAATATTTACAAATACTTAGCAAAAGATGGGGATTTCGTTCGTTTAGCCGTTATTTCGTGTGAGGTAGCATGACCGGGACAGCTAAAATGCCTGGCATAAAAGTTGCCGTTTATTTGGAAAACTTCCACTGAAACAAATGATAAACTAAAATGCTTTTCCACTTACAGTCAAGGCAGGTCAAGCGTACCCAGCTAAGCGTACCGTATTAATGAATTGATTATCTGAAAAATGAAGCCGTTAGTCGTTCCCCTAACCGGTGTCAAATTCAAAGCGGCATTTCTGCATGCGTAATGAGCAGTGAATATTTTACGAGACCTTCTCTGCATTTGGTCAGATTGAAAATCTTTGAATTGATTAAGTTTCTTAGAAGACATTTACATCAAATTCAGGAAAATTGAGCTGGTAGAAATTTCATAACTGCGTCGCGTGTGAATTCAAAGCTCATTACGCATGCAAGAATGCAGAAATCAATATGAAATCTACAACTAGCAACGGATTCAACTTTCAAATAATAAATTCATTAATGGATTCTTGGGGGGTACGCTTGACCTGGTTTGACTATAAATACCAGCCGCTATAAAGACAATTACTATGAAAGGCGAAAAACCCCTTTCTCTGAATGAATTAGCATGAGAAAACAGGACGACATTTCGAGACGGCACCAACTGTTTCCCCGCGAAAAGACGTGTGAGAAACGAGCGCAGAAATTCCTTCTGATGACGCGTCACTACCCAGATCTGGGAAGTGCTTCTGATTGGTTGAAGCAAATTTCACGAACTACACGACCAATCAGAAGCAGTACCCATGTCTGGGTAGTGATGCGTCATCAGTATGGGATTTCTGCGCTCGTTTCTCAGACGTCATTTCGCGTGAAACCAGTGGTGGCGTCGCGAAATGTCGTCTGTTTTCTCAGGCTACAAATGAATCCGGCAAAGAGTTTTCAATCACCCAGATATAAATAACTGTTGAAAGCAAGATTTTCTCGCTTTCGAAGACTTCAAGTCACTGAGGAGCAGACAGCCATCACCATCCCTCTGTCTCTGGTGTTCCGAGGCTTCTTGACCATCATGCACCGGGCTTTCTCTCCAACACAACTAACAGTGGTGGAATACCAGCAACATTTTCTTGAATACCTGCAACAGGTCGAAATTTGATTTAAGGAAAGTAATAGACACATGTTTAAAAATGTACTAAAAATCGCGTTCATAATTCGACGTAAACTTTTCTTCCTTTTCATTGGCCGAAATCCCACCAAATGACCTGCAAATAACTGCCTACAAATAATGGTCTGCTCATGCGCAATGTCGTCCAACTGTGTTTGGCTGCAAATAATATTCTGCTCGTGCGTAACCACGCTTTTCTCCTTAGTGCGATCGCTCTTGCTTGAAAATGGCAGATCACTTCCAATACATGAGTTTATTCATTAAAAAAAAGGCTCGGTGATCGAATGATAAAACAATTATTGAACTCGGTTATCGCAAAATATCGTGATTTGTCAGTGTCTCGCAGATCAATTATTTGGCGAAGCCGAAGACTGAAGCAAATAATTGATGATTGATCTGCTCGCCACTAACAAATCACGATGTTTTGCTCAACTTCGTCCAATAATGGTTAATTAGTTGCTTCTGGCTGCGTCAATTAGGCTTTTTGCTTCCCATCATTTACAATTTCTTTTCCACAAATATTTAATAATCGCCAAGAATGTGCAACCTCTCTTCACGGAATCCATAATGGTAACCAAAGCATCACGGGTCGAGAGTGCTCTACACCTTGCTATGACCTTGCCAGTGCTATGACATAATACAGGAGACTAAAAAGACCCTGGACAGTGCCTGCACTAAACCTTAAAACTAACCCGCAACCCTAA
>NC_133205.1:30669041-30686541 GCF_958299795.1 Porites lutea
AAATTAGCTGTAGTTTCTTAGCCAATGAGAAGGTAGATAATGAGTAAGGTAGATAATGAGTAATAGATTCAGTCAGGGAATGACGTCAAACTTAGCGATACTGTATACTTAGTGACCAGTTAACTCACCGTGTGACACATTACATGAAGAATGCAGCACAAATTTAGAACCACCAGACAGACATATACCTCGAGAACCGTGTACATAACCTTGATCTGTTACAGGCCTGCAAATGTGAAGGATAGATCGCTTTGTCTGAATCGAAATAGGAAAGAAGTGTTGGAAACTGTCCACACTTAGTGCCCGGGATCCAGTGCCTGGGCACCGGCACAAAAGAATGTTGTGTTCACACCTTGAGAACCCGATATGTATCTATGTACAAAGCTATCTTATTTCGCCCTGTCAGACGCCACTTTGAAATATCAGCTTAGCAGCGAGTACAAAGCAGTGGCAGACTGCCCAAGAACTAAAAAAAACTGTATGCACAGGGGGACCCGGTGCCCATCACCCGAATTTTAGCGTGGGTACTTGAAAAAAGGGTGTGTTCACATTAGCGCCCAGAGAATACCGTACTCGGGCATCGTTCCCTGGCATCAAGTGTGAACGCTGCCTTAGATAAAATAATGCCGAAGTGCCAAGTGTAAGAAACAATTGCTGGATTTTAGCGAAACGGAAACTCTGCAAATTCGGCGCAATTCTTTGGTACAATTTCTGGCCCAGTACGTCATGAGCGAGAGTGACTGCAATCACAACGAAGTTGGCGGGATTGCTTGGATAAGGGAAAGCTAGCGTACGCACATTTCACTCGACAAGAACTCGAACACAGAATTTTATACAGAAGATATACTGAGTAGTTTAAACTCCACTTTACAGATACACACTTCATTTTTCCATCTTTTGCACCGAGGTGATGAAAAAAAACTTTTAGAATCCAAACGCTTTAACTCATTCAAACCATAGGCAGCGGAAATGAGTTTAAAAAAGTAAATAATCATCATATTTGCATTTTACTACCGTGGTTAATCACGAAAATTACGAAAATAATGAAGAAACATTCTTTAAAAATTTGCCTACACGCAGAGTTTCATGACATCAGACCATGTTATGCAAGACTGGGTTTTCAATCTTGTCATCTGCTTTAGTATGCTTTGATAGTGAATCGATATTCGTCCCACAACTCTAGACAAGTCTGGTGTTCTTTAAATACTTTAGTCGTTTAGTTGGACTTCAAATAAAAATATATGTTACATTTCCATAGATCTTTTCACGTATGACTTGTCAAGAACACCAAGATGATAACAATTTCCACTTCAAATTGTCAATATGCTTAGTTAGCACAAACAAAGGAGAGGAAACGTCATTCACTCTACTGCCACGAATTATTCTGTAAGTTTTCATGTCCGTTTGTAGAATTATAAACAAAATTGAAGCACTCAATTACCTTCTTAAGACTCCTGATCAAGTATATTTTCCTTTTGAAGAGGACTGCTACTTCAGGTTCAAGAAAAGAGGTATCCTTCCTTTAATAAGTGCAAACGTTAACGTTTTCATTTTTTTTTTAGAAAGGGAAAACCCCACCAAATATTTTTTTCAAAATGTCACGACCGTTTCAGAATCATGGCGAGTACATAGGTCAAGTTGGCCCTTTAAAACCTTGGACACGTTGTTACATCAGAAAGCAACAAGGAAGTCTCGTCTGAATGTTAAAGATTTACCCATTTGATACCATTTTTTCGTTCGTACTATTATCAACAAAGAAATGCTCCAAAGTAAAAGAAGTCACACAACCGGAACATCACATCGAAATCGTTAGTGCCGTTCAAAACAATCATACGAGACAAAAAAAGAATTAAAACAGTTTTCAAGCCAATTAAATCGACTCCTGTTAAGTCATAAGAAGAATCGTCAATTGAATTTTGCGGTTTTACTTATGAAAACGGTCACATGATTATGTGACAAGTGACGTCAAAAGTTACATCACCACCACTTATAACTGTAAAATATATTCATGTACGATATTCAGTTGAGCTTCAGATGTACCGAGCGTAGCGATTCTCGAGAAAAAAAAAAGATCCCGTTCTTGAATTTGTTTTCATACTTCAAGTCATCTCGTGAACAGTCACGGTTAAGGCCGACTAGGCTTCTTGCGGAATTTGTTTTGACTTTGGACGCTTTTTTTAGGGCAGTTTACCGCCTCCAGAGATTTATTGCTGAGGTAAACATATTTAAAATATCAAAAGATTATTCTCGACCTTTTCTTTAATACTTGATCGTAAAAAACAAACAAGCCTCAAACAAAGATCTGTGGCTAGCACTCAGTATTTCTTTGTGTTTTTAGGTGTCCTGATTTCCTGGTTGGGCAACTGATAAGAGGGAAAGGATCGACTTACGAAATTCTACACATCACCACACTTAAAGGCGATGAAAGTTATGTTACCGTATATTATGTTTCAACAGAGCTATATTTCTTTATGCGACAAGGTATGGAGCATTGTGTTGTTGCCTTAAACGTTATAATCTACATGTACATCATTCTCCATAAATTTTCATTGATCGCTAATTCAAGGCGAATTTGATTGAACAGCAACACGTTTAAGTACTCATGGGTGATCAAGTCCTTAATAATTCTCATAACCTTAAAATTTGTTGTAAATTGATATAAATTAATATTATTATTGCAAATTAATATTCTGTAAATTGTAGTCAGGAGCTAATACGTACTATAGGTGAATACTAATCTATAAACTTTGTTTGAAAGTTTAAGTATCTGATAATTATTAAACAATAGTAAATTTAACTTCTGAAAACAAACTCAAAAATAACCCTGCACCAGTAATAAACACAACTATGAAAGAAGGAAAATCCTCAAGTACTCGTAGTCATTTTCCCTACGAGCATTCATTGAAAAAACCACTGCTGGTTGTTCTTTCTGTGTTTTTTTTTTATCATTTTTCTCCAAATTATTGTTTTTCAGATGTTCAGCATCCTAGGATTTTGTTTGATGGCTTCATCTCTGTTCATCTCAGTTGCAATAAAACCAACAGAAGCTAGATGTTCCCAAACCAGGGAGTTCACTATATTGGACTCAAACAACCATGGTGAAAGATGCACAAGATGTCCAATATGCCCCCCTGGAAAAGGACTCGCAGTGCAATGTGGTTCAAGAGTAAAAAATGGAACTTTTCTTGGTTGTGTAAACTGCGAGAATGAAACATACAGTGATGCTAAAGACACTTCTCACTGTAAGCCCTGTAACCAATGTGGGTTTAGGATAACGCATAGGAGATGCACCCCAAGGCAAAACAGCAACTGTTCAATGACAAGCTGCATTCATGGATATTACATGGATCATGTACTAGATCTATGTCTACCTTTACCAGGTAAAATACACACGACCTTGGCATCAGTGTTAACAAAAAAATCGCTGACTGAACCAACAGAAATACCTGTATCTAACAATGAGTCTCTAGGGACATCCGGACTATCTGGCAAGAATCTGAAAAATTCTACAACTACAACAAATTTGAGGTCTAAACCTACGAAAAGCAGTACTGTTCTTCACAGTAAGGACAACAATAAAGTTGGCGTGATGATACCAATAACTGGAGGATGTTTACTGGTTATAACCTTTTTAATTTACCTCGTCCTCTTCATTGGAAAAAAGATGAAACAATTCCTCTTCTACTGGAGAAAACATTGCTGTCTTGATCCTGAGGGAGCTGAGGGAGGTAAGAATACCTGATTAGCTCATTACCAATGGAATTAATGCTACAGCATGTCACTAGAGACAAGGAAAACTCAGTTTTAACTTACATAGGTGTTTAGGAATCTGCATTTGACCTAATAACAAAAGAATAGCGCATCTAAAAAGCTTCTTCAGGCTTTAATTTCTCAAAGTACAGTCTAAGAAAGAACTGAAATACTTTACGTCACAAGTACAGTTGTGCATCACCTCATTTAGTAAGGGATGGAGTTATGGAAGGGGGGGGGGGGGGTGGTGGATTTTCGAGAAGCATGAATTTTTTTATTAAGATTTTTCCACTGTCTGAATTTTTTTAGGCCATCAGCTGCAAGAATATTTTTAGGGTTACTTGGCATATTGTATTTTCCAATTTTCACTTGCATGTATATTTTTTTTGTATTCACACCAATTGTGCTTTGTATGGGTAAATTGCAAGGAAAGATTCTAGGAGCAGAGTCTGTCATGCACTTAAATGCCACGAGACATTACAATCTGCTACTTTAGAAAAAAGAAGGTAATAAGAGCTGAAATGTCTTCCATATTGATTGTTTCTGGGATAATGTCACTGAGGATGTGCCAGTCAGCTATCAGGCTAATAAGCCCAGTCTCTTGTAACAGTCCCAGAAGTTGCTCATTCATTTCTTTGTCATTTCTAAAGTGGCAAATAACATTGCTTGATGGCCGAAGGTTATCCACTTCTGATCTTTTAGAAAAGCTAAGATATGATTATATTTCTGGGCCCTTATTCAATGCAGCAGACAAAAGTTTTGCACAGCTAGAGAGTTTTTAATATTAAATTGTTTGACGTATTTGCTCATATGTTTGAACAATAGTATATAATTTATCACTGATAATAAATATATTTGTAAATTAATTTAATAATGAGATAAGTAAATATTAGAGCAAAAAATAATAACGAGATCATTGACAAAAATTATGATAATGCATTTAAATTCAGCTTGATCTTGCATAATTTCTGATTCTCAGGTGAAGAAATAATTGCACTCACAGAGGATGTCACCGATGATCACGTGGATTCAAAGCTTTCCAATGGTAATACACAACAATCTTAACTATTTTTAAGCAGGCACACTGTCCCATTAGTTTGTTTACATAAAACTATCAGCCCAATTATCACACATCAGCTTCAAGCATTACAAAAGAAGACAATTATTGTCTTCTCAAGCTCACACAACCCCTCTGAGATATACTTCAGTCTGGCAAAATCCTTGGACCAGATGATCATACACTGAATGAGGCAATTTAATGTATTAGAATTCATAAAAGAAATATTCTGTGATTTTATGAATCATCAAAATCCTACAATCTTTTGAATTTCACCTGAGACAATGTGACTTAAAACTTTTATAGTATTTCCTTGCGTGACCTGGACCAAAGCTAATTGATAAAAGGGCCGACATTGGTTTGAGCCAGCGGAAATGTATTGAATGCTAAAACAAACTGATCGACAATTGATAATTTTGAAAGAAAGAATTCAAGTTTGATAAGTTTTTTTGCTAAGCTGGAAAAGGTCATTAACGTTTTCTTCCTTATGTTGACCACAATGAAATCCTGGTGTTTGCCAAATTTATAATTCCACCAGATTGCATCCTACAGTACTTAAATTTTTTGAAAATTTCATGGGGGAGCATGCCCCCCGACCCCCCTTGTTTATCATGCCTTCGGCACTCGTCATTGGCGCTATGGTGCCAATACCACACTTATTCCCAGTTATGCCCCACAAAGGAAAAACTCCCGGCCCCACCGCTGAACCCTGTATATATATTTGCATGAAGTCATTTACTGTTGAAAGCCAGTAAACATAATTTATTATGGGTTTTCTGTTAGCAAAAGGTCAAGTACTGTTTGTCAAAAAACCTCATACAGTATTCTAATTTCTTTAACTTCTAAAAGTAAACATTCTTGAAATACAAAGATTTGCTACACAGCTACCGCTCTCTCAATATTAGTGGTGAGTGTGGAAACACTACTTTAACAATATTCATATCATGTGTGTGCATGCAGCAATCATTTTTTACATCCACTATAAACACTGTAGCATCTTACAGTGATGTATCAGAGTTTTCTACTAAAGTACCATACTTAGTAGCAAACCTGTCAGAAGGTGCCATTCATGGTTGACTAATTCTCCAGGGGTATGGAAAGGAGGGAGGTGGTAGAAATTAATGGGAAGTTATGGCTACAAATAATTAAAATGTCCACCCTCTACTTCAGAAGATGTGCACAACCCCTCCCCCCCCCCCTCCCAACTCACCTCCCTTGCAATAAAAAATGTGATAGCGTAAACCTAAACTTTTTAAGCTATTCTCAAGGTTAATTCAATTAGGTCAGGGCAATCAAAACAACAGTGCACCTTAATATGCTATCAATCCTGCAGCCAAAGTAAAATTTTGTTTACAACATCCAAAAAGGAGTCCACTCTAATAAGGGGCTGTTTGTTACTTTTTTCAATACATGCAACAAAAAATATACCTCCTTCTAAATGTAAAATCTTAAAAATGGAACGACCAAATTATACAAAAATGGTTTTTCTTGGTGTCATGTGTTGTACTGTGCTTGGTGATTTATTTACTGTTACAATGAAACAACATCAGGAAAACAAAACTCAAATTAAGGGCCATGAGAATTCGCCACGGTTATGTTCTGATACTGAATTCATCAGGGTGTCGAAAATACAGCAGCCACAATAGCTCCATTCTTAAGCAAAGTCTAAAAAAAGTGTAAGTGAAAACTCTGCATCTAGATGAAAACACCAAAGTAAAAAATGGTATCCCCATCCCATTTTTTGCCATCACATAAAAATGATTGCCCTATTTTCAATTGATTTTGATTTTGATTTAATTCAGTTGTTTAATTGTACCCCCGACTCCAGTCATTAAAACACCCCCAGCCACTGAAGGACCCGAAGGGTTAGGTACACCTGGGATTTCTTGGTGGAGGTATCACAGAGACCAAAAAATGTCATTTTCACACCCATTTTCAGACCTAGCCTCTAAAATCCATACCCATTTTCGGACCTGGCTTCTAAGAAGTTATGTCATCATTACTAAGAATAAAACAACAACAAAAACATTTCTTTTAAAAATCCATTTCGAATTCGCATATTTCTCTTTCTTTCTGTCTCATTTGGAAATGAAACGATAAATACGTTCATACACTCCAGTAGTTCCCTCGAAAACCATATTCAGACCAAAGTGGGCCAAGTCTACACCCGTTTTCATGGGCCGCCCCAAAGGGTAGGGTTTTGGCGCCATTTTGGCCTACCTATATCAGCTATATGGCTTATAAAGGGAGAGAGAAACAATGGCTTGAATAAAAGTCTACTTCCTCTACGTACCTTCCCAGGGAAGCTGCATCGGCTCAATCCTCAAAAGCGCCATGTTGGTCTTGTTGGTGAAAAGTTCAGCCTGCGCAGCAGCTGGTAGCAGGCGGCGAAACAGGTAGGGGATAGGGAAGAAGAGAAGAAAGTAAGGCCTTTTGCGCCTGCCTCGCAGCTCAGGAAACTGAAAGGCCAACAACATACCACGTGATCAAATATCGTAAAATTCACAGGGTCCAGAGGAGATGTGTTTGCCGTTAGAACATCAAAACCTCTGAAAAAATGCGATACAGTTGTCGTTTCGGTTTCATTACACATTCTATATACCGCAACCAAGAGACTGAGGGCTCGTAAGATCGGCTTACAGTACTTCGTGCCGTCCTTCGTGCCTCAGTCGCCGGGGCGACGTGCAGTGCGCCAGCGAGGATATGACTTGCGGTTATTGATTTTCAAAATGGCGAACAACAAAGTCGATCTGGGTCAGATAAGAAGCGAAGAAATCGTTTACAATAGATTCATAAAGATCCCACTGGGCTAAATAGTCGTGCTAAGCGACAGGTATAGACATTTTTCAAGGTGAGACTTTTTAGTAATTTATTTATTCACGCGAAACTTCTCTGGACCCTGTGTAAAATTCAGAAAATAAGCCCCGAAACTTACTTTTTCAAAGGCCCTTTTTGAGGGGCTTATATTTGGAAGGGCTTATATATACGGGGCGAATTTGCGTTACAAAATCGACTAGGCTTATCTACGTCTCAAAACCGATTGGGCTAGCGTATAGTTGGAAGGAAATATATGTCAGTAATTTGCAGAAAGTTTGTGTGCCCCTTGCTTTAAGTGTTTCTTACTGAAACTCGCCTTGAGGACGTAGATCTTACTAAACCTGTACTTTGTCGACATGGAACGAGGAAATCCAAGCCAAACAGCGATATACTGTGACACTTTTTGACCGCAAATCCAGCTGGCTCACGAAACAGTTCTATGACAAATGCAAAAATTTATGAGTTACTGTACAGGTTTTGCTGTTTTTTTTTTTTTTTTTTTCAATTTGAGGGCAATTTCCATGTACAAGCCCCCGGGGGCTTAAATTTGGAGGGGCGATTTAACGGAGGGTTTTTTGCCCTACGAGTTTGGGGGGCTTATACATGGAGGGGCTTATTTTCAAAATTTTTCCGTAGCTCTCCAAACCCCAGGGGTACTCCCATATAATTTATGGGCTATACTCGTATATGGTATGTGCTTTATCTCTGGAGGAGGCCAGGATATTTTACTTCAGTTTGATTCTGGAGCAGGGTCGATTTGTTTCTTCATAATCCCTGATTATTAACTTTGTTTTAGGTTCGTTCGATCACCTGCTGTAGTCCTACCGCCGAAGTACAAAATGCAATCAAACATTCTTTTGCCACTCTTTTGCAAGTCGTCGCAAAATAATACTATAGTCATGATGGTTGGGCAGGGGAGAACCCCGGACCAGATTGACTCATTTTCATAGGCTGTTATTGGGCGCTTTTCATTCAACAAAAATTTCGGAAATTCCACGTGCCGACCCACGTGCCCAATGGAACGGTACATTCCGGTTATGAAGACCCGACCCAAGCCACTGCGCGTTTGGTTATTGTTCTTGTGAGCAGGATACAAAAGAGAGGCACTGGGGACAACAATTTTGTCAAATGGCAAGAGACATTCTGTCCAAACGACCGAAATGATCAGACCGGTCAAAACTGGTCAAAGTGGACCACCTTCAAGGTAATCTCAAATATCCCGGTCGGACCGAACCGAAATGGTCCCGTTCCAGTTGATTTCTAACCAAAATTTCCGGAATTTTGAGCTGAATGGAAAGCGCCCGCTATTACAATCTACTCAATGCTTCTAACAATCACATCACTATCTTCCAGATTATAATTATTTGCTGAGAGAGAAATTAAATGTTCATGTGATGGATGAGCTTGCTGGTCAACTGGATCAACCAGGCTATCCTAGGGCCAATTACTGGGTCCATCTTGCTTCAGAATTCCAAGTTCCGGAGGAAGTTATCATGAAATGCCAGCACAGTTTCGAAAGTAGTCCAAGCAAACATATGCTTGAGTGTAAAGAGGGCTTCGACACTAACTTCTCAGTCCAAGCACTCAAAAAAGGACTAACAGCCATCTCAAGAAACGATCTTGTACAGAAAGTAGACAGTTGTCGTCTTCCAAGTAAGTTCCCTATAAGTTCCCTACAAGTAAGAAAAGATAAAGGTCCTTTCATCCCTTCTTGATTCGAAGGCGATATTTCATCCTCTCTTGATTGCAGTTAAGTTTTCATTGTAGTCTAACCACTTTATTTGCTGTGCAGATTTTTGAGCCATTAAAAAACTCGGATTCCAGCTTCTGTGTGAATACGGCCGTCTCAGTCTTACCGCTCCCAGTAGCCTGTGTACAGACGTTCCCCCTCCCTCAGAAAAAAATCTTCTCCCGATTTTTCTCTTAGTGAGGGGGACGTCTGTACACAGGCTACGCTCCCAGCTGCTGGGGCCTGGGATGAGGCAAGAGAGAAAGAAAAGCGAGACAAATCAGCAGCAGCGGGGAGCAAACAATCGGCTCATTTTATTTTCAGTGTTTTCTTTATTTATTTTTCCTATCACTCTTCCTGCCGTAAGGATCAGTCTACTGTTCTAATTTTAAAATTAATTAATGGTTCAGATAAGAAGGAAAGAACCAAAGGCAATGAGCACATCGGAATCAGTATAATGGACTAATGGTGCTAACTTTACTGATAAATTCAGTGACTGGTTGAAACATCAAATTTTACGGAATCTTCGCAAAGCAGCATGTATGTTAATCCCTTGTTTTCTAACCAACTTCCTTATAACAAAATCTCGTCTGAGTTTGAGTAACACAGTAAATGACTTTTCTTGGCTATTGTTTGCAACTCTTATGATTGCCCGGAATCTTTTAACAAAAAAGACGCCCTTTAAAATGGAGTTCAAATACATTTGATGTTGTTAACTCCATTTTTGTAGGTTTATGCAAAAATAAAACCGAAGAACACATGCATTAATATAAATGCCCTTTTTTACAGCCAGTGCAACATTACGGGAATTCCGTGAGAGACATCCAACCATTTTTGAGAGTATTTGTCTTCAAATGGACCACCACAACAACTGGAAAGCTTTAGGGCTGAGCATAAGTATTCCAGATGACACACTGCAACAAATTGCGACCTCCACCAGCTGTGCGAAAACAGTCTTAAACATCATTGAAAAGAAAAACCCCAGACTGACAGTAAAGGAGATGCGAGATGTCTTGAAAGAAATGTTGAGAGAAGATGTGTGCAAAGTTCTGGATAAGTATCTCTTAGGTATCATTTTCTACTTCTGATTTTCAAAAGCTCATAGAAACAGAGTCTATTATTTTGACCCGCAGTAATAGATACAATTGCATAACCTAATAGCTCTTCTTTTTTAATTTGTCATTTAATTTATTAATTAATTCATCTGAAGTGACAGCAGACAATAAATGATTTGAAACTATTTACCATTTTAAGTTTTACAAAGTGTAATGACGGGAAATACAGAATTCTGAATCTTTATTATTTTCATCAAAGCGACAAGCGTTTTCACCCATAAATGTAAATTCTTTTAACTTCACATTTTGGTTGATTGTCTAACCGACTGACTGATTGAATTTTAAAAATTGGTAGCCTGCAGAACGGGTGTTATTTCTCGCGTTTCTCAGGCAAGAGAAGGCAAGCGCGAAGGTAGCGAGGGCGCGAGACACGCACAACGGAGCGTGTCTCACGTTCCACACCTGCTTCGTGTTTCGCTCGCCCTTAAAACGTGTAGATTTAGCGCCTGTTCTACAGGCTAATTAATTGATTGACCGATGTTTATTTTCCCATTCCACAGATAGCCACACAGTTGTAAATTTGCGTGAAAATATAAATTGTTCGGAAGAGGTTGCAATCTTGTTGGATAAAGAAACACCAGGAATGAAAAACTGGCTGCATTTTGCTCGCAGGCTAGGTGTATCCAAAGAAGATTGTGACAATTTAAAGCCAAAAGGAAATCCAAGCCCGACCAAAGCTTTAGTGGAACACATCGTTCACGTTTATCCAGACCTCACAGTCAAGACGTTTATCGAAGCGCTGGTGAAGATGCAACGCATAGATGTCGTCAATGCTTTGGGAAAATTCATTTGTGGTAAACAAACTTTTTAAAAATGTTAAGTTATTTTTTTCTTATTTTTATCATTATTCCGCTTTTGCATTTGCTGTGTTAGGTCTTGATTAAGTGTACGTTGTTTGTTTTCTCTTCTTTCCTACCGAACAGCTTCAACAGCTAAACAAGCGTCCGACAGGGCCGAACATTAGTTGCACTGCATCAAGAAACAGGTTATAAGCTGTTATTTAAGGACCTGGATGTAATTAAAGAAGCATAACTCTGTTCTTCGAGCCTCGTTCCCTGCACTGGTTTCAATGACAGATGTAACTCCTTGTCCGTACAAGAATACAAAGCACAATTGACACTGGTCACAATCATTTGTACCTCTATATGGGCATCAAAGGAACATAGCCACCATGCCCGCATCAAAGAGGTGTCCGGATAATAGAGGTAGCGATGGTAAGAGGTTTACTAAGTTTCATCTTCGCCGGAGAACAAGAAAATTGTGAGAAAAAGGGAAGTGTAGAGAAGAGGTTCGATTGATATGAACAAGTTCAACTTGTCATTCACCAAATTAAGGAAAGCCGCAGCAGAAAAACTATGTTATATCTCAGCGCCTATCTTACTTAGGCGAGAGTGATAGGCTTCCTTAAGTAATGGGAGAGTTCGTCGAAGCGTCCAGCACCACCCTGTAAAAGATATGACGTAGCTCGCATTTTGATTTTTTTCCTACGCCACTGCGTAGCCAGCATTACATGTTTAGAAGCCTTAGATACACTTGGATGAGGTATCGCACTTTTCACTTAATGCTATAAACCATATCTCAAATTGAGACTCCCGGAAGTAAGGCACTGGGTGCCAACGTTCGATTGATTAGCCCTTGCGCAAAAATATTCCACATATGGATTTCTTTTGGCTATTCCTGCTACTGTACATGTTATCTTTCTGTATACCCAAACAATATTTGTAGATACACTATCACGTACAACTTGTCGCAGACCCAAGACATGATTCAGGAGTTTAATTTTCGCAAGTGCCTCGACTATTTTGCAACTACCTGAAGTACCAAAAGACCTAGAATATTCATTAATACCAGGAGCCATGATCGGGGTAGGAGACCGTAACTGGGCCTTTTCCAGGAATGGGGTTGGTTGTATCGAAATAGCCAAAAGTGCTATTTTTAGCATGAATTGTGCCATCTCGTGTGACACGCGCGCGCATTTTTTTGCAAGAGCGCCGCACACAGGATAAACAGTCAAAATGGCGTCTGAAATGACCTCCTTAGGAGTTGAATAAATTCCATTTCTGTCATCACTGCCTCCTCCGAACTTGAAGCAAGACCTTGAGGAGAACCTTTTTGACAATAACTCTAAATGTGAGTAAATGTGACCCGTAGTGAGAGTGTTTTTGACAAATCCAGTGACGAAGAGATGTCGGAGGTGACGTGCGATGAATATCCCGTTCGGACGAAACAAAAAAAACCCTGCGGGGAAAAGGAGGGAAAAGGAGGTCTCCTACCCCGATTATGGCTCCTGTTAATACTTAAATCCCAAGCGTGATCAACATCAATTTTCTTCTTAAATATCAATACTTAATCATATGGAAAGTTTAGTAGAACTTACAAAATGATCATCTATTGAAAAATTCTTTGATCTATTATCAAATTCTCCCAACTTATTCTTTAAGGAAATGTATTGCGATCAGTCTGAAAATTTGCATGTAGATTTTGAGGCCTAGAGGGTTAAAGGAGAGATCTTGATAGCACGTAATCCTTCCCCCAGAGAATTTTTTTCTTCAACCCATGGACTCCTGGGCCTGTTGCAAGTAGCAGTTACCAGGGATACCAAATATTCTTTCGAATTTGTCGGTGAAATCAAGGGAAGGGTCCATCTCTCAGTTTGGTATGGAGGTACCGTATACCTGCTTGTTAAAACTACCTGTCAATGGATTACATTCAAAGAAATTGGTCACTGTGATTTGATCAATGCAAATCAGTTATTTCCCCTACTAATCATAATACCCAGGCACTAGAGAAAGACTGGGCCTCGTCATGATATTCGATTTTTACTTACTTGAAAAGAATTATATTTTGCTACCCATAGCACCGCTTTAGTACTTTGATTATCTTTTTTGCCATGTATCAATTGTAAAAAAAGCCTAAGTTTGCCATTAAGAATTATTCTTTTAGCCTCTAAAACCGCTCCTTCAAGAGACGGTGTTGTCATAAACTCTTGAACTGCGATAACAATTTTATACCCCGCTTAAGCATAAATTTTATAGAAATTGTAGATTTAATACAGGTATTTGATAACAGTTGCTTTTTATGTGCAACATTTTTGGCTTCTTTTAATAGCAAGCAATAAATAGAGTGTGTTTACAATACTGGAGTTTTTAAATATCATAAACACATAAGCTCAACCGGATATAAACACCCCGACATCTCTCTCCCGCCTCCGCATCTTTCTAAGCCCGAGCAAACCCCTTACGATGTAATATAAGCCTAGACGTTAAAATTGAGTTCTACCATAACGAAGAAAAGTGGGGTTCTTGTTCCGTGTATCCCTTTCTTTTACTTCAGTTTCCAGCAATACTCTTTTTTACGTTTTTTTTTTCCATACTCGTTATGGATTCTTCCCTACGTATTCAAAATGCCACCAAGAACTACGTTCACACGATGTCTTATGCAGATTATAGCGAAAGTGAAAGTAGTCAAAGTCATTATTTTCGTTTTCAGCTCATAGCACGTACAGCTTGACCTTTGTTCAGCGGCATATATTTATCTTCAGTTCTGCTAAATATAATGATGATATACGTGAATGTCCATCGAAGCTCTCTAACCAAGAATGACTCACAAATGACTTGGTTTTTGAGAAATCTTTAGAGACAACGACTGTCATCCGTTCAGCATCACTGTCTGCGCCATTCACGATCCGACAGGCTTAATTTGGGCCTTGTGAAATCAAGCCTCTTCTTATTGTCTTGTTTATTAAACTTGTATGCGAAACTGAAGGCGACAGATTTTGAACCCTTGCTGTTTCTTTTTCTATAGAAATGTCGCCTTCATGGCTTCAAAAAGACTAAGACCCAAGGGTGATCGTTCGCCAAAATGAGTTATTTCATTTTTTTTTCTTTTCTCATCCGGGAAACTTGAGAAGTAGTCGTATCTTTCATCTTCAGCGACAACTGAGGGTGAAGTTAAATTAGGCTGTGTTCACACTATCTACAGGATAGCTTTTCTTTTACAAATACCCATCCGATTTGTGTCTCTCCACTTTAGAGATCTGCGAGGCGCAGCTTCCCTGGACAGAAATCGCGACGAAACCACCCTTCTTATGTGTGAACAGACGCCCTATCGGTATGGTTGTCGTAAAATAGCCTTAAAACCCATCGTCTTCCCCAAAAATTTTTTAAAATTTAAAAAGCATATTTTGCATAAATTATTTTAATGTATTTTGCCCATGTAACTTTAAAAAACCATATCTCTGGTGTTATTTACAGTTCAATATCAAGCTATACCTCATTGGAAAGGGAAAAGAATACCCTTTCGAAAAAAAAATATTTCGGTCGTAGGAAACCCATAATATTCCGCCACAAAAAAATTTAAAAAGCATCTTTTGAATAAAATTTTTTTAAAATTTTAAAGAATGTCATTCAGCTAGGAAACTTCTTTATTTTGGGTGATATGGTCTGAGTAAGAAATTTTTTTCATCAATATCTAAGCAAAAACAAACTTAAATCGTTCTAAAACATCGAGCGACTAGAAATTTTCTGCAAATTTTTTTCTGCACGCTCTCATGATTATGCTAATTAGATTATCATGATTAGCTTAATTAAGCAACATCATAGTTAATAAAGTGAAATGGTTATGAATCCCGTTAAACTTCTTTGTTATATGATTTTGCAAGTTTTTTTTACTTGACCGTGTACCACGTTCAGCAGCATTCCTATTATTTTCAAACCTCGCATCAATTTGTTCAGCCAAGTTATTCTGAACAAAAAAGAAACAAGAGATTGTGCACGTTCGGGGAGCTCCCAGAATAAGCTGGTTCACTTTAAATTTGTTCCCATCTTTGATGTTTGCCTGCAGATTTTTCTCTTGAGTTTCGTTTAAAGACATCGCTGCAAAAAATGTGCTTATCTGCAAAGAGCCTCCCACGAAGATGTTCCTAGGGGTTCGTCACGCGTTCCTGCTAGGCTTTTGTACATTATGCTAGCCTTTTTTGGAGCATTTTAGTGAGGCAAAAGCATTGAGCATTATTCGAGCATTTTAGTGGCATTTTCCCCGGAAAATTAATTTTGCCGAGAAAATAAAATAGAAATTAACTTTTTTCAGGAGCCCATGCACCATGAGCTCCTGCTTTTTTAAACAAAATGAAGACTAAATTCAAAATTCACAAAAAACCTAACAAAGCTGGTTTTTTTGGCTGTATTTATGAACTTGTACACGTTGTCGTTGTTACTTGCAACTCTTGCACGTTTTGGTAAGTGTAAACTTTGAAATTAATTTAAAAAAACCGTTTGTATAATGAGCATTATCCGAGCATTTTAGTGATTTTTTGGGGAGACCGAGCATTTTAGTGGGAAAAATGGAGCATTAAGGTGGAGCATTTTAGTAGGGAAGCAAAAGCATAATGTACAATGGTTCCTGCCCCAGACGTTCGTGGGGCAGGAACGCGTGACGAACTGGCCCCAAGAACGTCTGCGTGGTAGGCTACAAAGTTACCGAATGCCTGCCTTAACACATGTGAAGTTGAATTTTACGGACATAAATTCGCGTCTAACTAAAATTTTTGTCCCTTACTGTAGCTTAGAATTTCTTATGCTAGGAATGTTACAGTTGTGGGACCCTCGTCTGGTCTAGTAAGAGTGGAAAGAAATCAAATAATGCTACATCAAATAAGGCAGTAGGTCGTATATTATAAGATTCTGTAAATATTATGACTACTCTATTGAGAATTTGGACTTACTTTTTCAAAGTTTGATCCTTTCAGTCTTCACATATGCTTGAAGTCTGGGGGTGCGCTTTTTATAGTTACGTTTAAGTAGAATTGATAAGCTCTTTGCTAGGTGTTATAAGTTAGGTTACTGCTTAAAGCAGCACAGTATCTCAGTTGGACATTCGTCGTAATAGAGATATGAAGTTATGGCGAAGGATCTCTTCCACCAACACTGCGTTGAGCGATCTTTTACCTCAGGGGCACCCAACGACAATTTTCGGAAAAATATCTGTTCGGAAGACGATTTGAGATCTAGAATTTTCGGAACATTTGTTGTAAAATTTCTTGCTTGCCTGCCTCTCCTAGGATTTTCGAACATCTTAAAAATGGTATAATTGCCTATTTTTAACGGATTTTTACCCTAAAAAGGTCACCTATAATTTTCGGGAGCCTTTTTTCTGGCTGAAATTTTCGAAAAGGTAAGTTGTGATCCCTATAATTTTCGGATCACTAGACTTTCAGCTAGGAAATCCGAACAGATGAAAAATTTTTAGGGGATAAAAATATGCCTTTATCTACCGTTTAAATACTAAAATACGTTTAACAATGCTATGTTTAAGTGGTTTTGAACTGTAATCTCGTTGGGTGCCCCTGTTTTACCTCCCCAGAGAAAAAGGCAGATGAGAACTAGGTCGCATAATTATATTCTACCCTTAATGTCCGGACAAGTCGTTTTTAATCAGTTTTTATTAATAGATGTCTCTTTAATACTAATTGATATTTATTTAGTTAGTTTCCTCATGTATTTTTTCGCTTTCCTTTATTCATTTTATGGCCATGTAAATTGCTGCACGTCTGTTTGTGCAATGAATTATTAATAAAGACCTTTATTATTATTACGTTAATCTGACTAGTCATCTGACTAAAAAAAAAAGAAGGGGGAAACCCCCGCCAACAGAATCTGTGGAATGCAGAGATAACGCCATCTTTTATACTTCCGTTAGCAAGAGGTTGCATGATCAGTTTAACTCTTGAATGACTTTCCATGCTTGCAGAAGTTCATTTGAAATATTATGAATTGCAAGTTTCCTTTAAGCAGTTAGTACATTATATAACTGGAAAAAGTGACAAATCTTTGAGATTTGTCATTTTTTAATAAAACCGATAAATAAAAGGAACAGAGTCTTAGAAAACATTATAATATCCATCGAAATGTACTATCCTGATCCACTGTACCGACTAAACGGCATTTATTGAGTTCGGCTGTTTAGGTCTAAACAGAGAACGGTCACGTGAAAATATTAAATTTACGTCATCTCCCCCCCGTCCTCAAATTGCAC
>NC_133205.1:30691541-30769041 GCF_958299795.1 Porites lutea
ACCGTCAGGTAATCGATCGATTCCATTTCAGCACTTCAGCTTTCACGATTTGGCGAGTTCCAGTCCCCTTTCCTCTTCAATTTCGAACGCCTGATGCGTAGCCTTTTGACAGTAACTCATCTGAGGCTGTTAGTTACTGTATGCAAAAGTGCGACTTCGATGACTTATCCTTTTATTGAAACTGGTTTGCTTTCTCTGGAGACCATTACTAGAAAAAGAGAGAGCAAACCGGTTGCAATAAAACCTATTAAATGGCCATAAATCGGCTCGGAAACCACACAGGAAAGAAAAAACACACCACTTTAAGCAAGGTTATCCATGACCATCCATCGGTGGTGCCAGGCGTCGTTAATGTATTTAAAGCGCATCTAGACAAATGCTTCGTCATGCTTACTCATAAATATTTGGACCTACCGTCAAAGAATGAACCAAGACAAACGCAGAAATATTGTAATGGTTTATATGGGGATTAGTTTTGGCAATCGTTTTTAAGAGGTTAAAACAATAACAGCATTGTCCCCTCGTCCACCGGGTGTGAAGGTGACTTGAACCGCAAGGCCGGACTAAGGCCAGATTTCCATTGGCCGTGTGTGCAAAGAATCATCGACGTCCTCGATGAAAGAGAGTCGTTAGTTTTCAAAACTTGCTGGACTTCACGCTTTGCGGTCTCTTTCGTCCAATGAAGGAAAGCGGTGTGGTCAAATCCCACTTAACGGACACCCCGTTAATTCGGACAATTTCTTTGACCCCCTCGGTGACCGTATTTACGGGGTTTGACTGTAGTTAGAGGAGGATTGTAACGTGTAGTGGGTTAAATCTGGAGGCCAGGCGATTGAAGCATTTGGAGTAAATTTATAGCTGATTTCTCTCGGTGAATATGCGAGAACTTCGCGAATTAACCAATCTTGGTGAATAATATATAGAGAGAACAACGGCAGAACTAAAACTCGCAGTGGAAACGCCCTGATCTGAAACGGCCAAAAATGCTGAGAACCCACCATAAATAAAAAAGGATACTAGTCGGGAGTAAAGAGTAAGGATCGCTAAATTACTCATACAAACCTCCAAAATATTCCGACCTGTTATGCTATTCTTGGGCTTGGGGTATCTTTTAATAGCCAGAGTTAATTCCGGACTGATGTGAGCTGGGTCAAGTGATGCATTATCGCCCTCATCGGGTTTATACTGCAACGGCACCATCAGCTTTTTTTAAGATACTGTCGTTGATGTTCACTATTTAACGAGTGATGCCTTTAAAAAAATGTTATCTATACTGCTCATTTTTTTCTTATCTTTGAGGTCAAATACTTTTACATTGCTACCTCGAGATACACTTCAAAGGCAAAAAACCTTTGCACTGGTTTACAAGAAAATGTTTTTTATTTTTGTTTTACATTATCATTGTTAGATGAGAATCCTGCAAGTTTTTCTGACCATCAGCATTGTATTTGAAGCCGTTGAATGTCGCTGCTCACCATCTTCGGAGTTTACAATTGTGGATGCAAATGGACAGCGAAGATGTAAGAAGTGTCTAAAATGCCCCCCTGGACAAGGTCTTCCAGTACAGTGTGGCTCTAATATAGCAAATGGAACTGACACAGACTGCAAGTCGTGCAAGGCCAACGAGACCTTTTCTGAAAGATATGACTCATCCTCTTGCAAGTCATGCAATCTCTGCGGCTTAAAGAAAATATTACAACATTGCACTCCACGGCGAAACCGAGTATGTGCCAATTCTTGCCCCCCAGGATATTTCCTTGATAAACATGATGACTGTACCAAATGTTTTTTTTGCTGTGAAAATGTTCCAGAACATGATAGACTTCAGAAATGCAAAGATCTGGGAATGCCTCGTAGATTGCAGTGTTTAAAGACAAAACAAAATAAGAGGTGCAAGACCTTATTTCATCAAACCAGTGTTAAGATGTCTGTCACGATAACACCAATAAATACAAATGTCTCAGTGGCGGAAAAAGACAAAGAACCTTTAACTATGATTAATAAAGGAACTATTACTCCTAAAACTTCAGGACACGGCAGCACCTGGTCTCGGCAGCCATTAACCACCAATGCCTCAGAGTCCCTGGCCACCTCTAACAAGCCCACATTACGGGTAGAAAAGGCTTTGAAGCCATCACCACCAAAGGTCCGCACTGACAAGACTGGCTTGATTACAGTAGTCAGTGTATTGGTCAGCTTGTTTATTGCCAGTGTATTGGTTGTTATTATGGTGCTCATTTGCAAGCAGAAGACTCCTGCAGGATTCACTGGAGTCAAACGTGATGATATCGACATATCCATCATTCCCGAAGGTATAGAATCAAAGAAAATTGAAAACAACAGCATAATGGGTACTAGTTAAATCCAACTAGTGGTCTATTATCAATGCTGCGGTCTGATTGGTTGACCTACTACTAGGCTTTATTTAATAGCCCACTAATAACGAAAAGCGCGGGGTTTTTGGCGGCAAAAAAGGATTACAGTCTAGCTTTCACTAGCTAAAAAATTTTTATTCTCGATATCTTTGACCAACTAGTTGGATTTTACTAAAACAATTATTCCTCTCGTCCTCATGGCCTCAGAGTCAATAGCCCATTCGGCCTTCGGCTAGTCTGCTACACAGCCGTTTTTAGTCACGCAGCGTTGCGTGGCCGAATGGGCTTTTGACTCAAAGCCCATTCGGGCTCGAGGAATAATTGTTAAACAGTCAAATCACCTGAATCTTAGCCATCAAACGTTGGAAAGCTAATTTTATAAGTCAACCGTCAAAGAATGGAGTGTTTGTATTCTCCAAACACACCCAGTTCAGAGGATCCATTGCCCAAATAGAATGTTTCTGGACCTCCTAACTGGTCATATTTTCTTCCCTTGGAAAATATTTAAGACTGAAAATTACCAAAGACGTTCGTCTTGCAGTTATCCTCGGAGACAGGCCAGGGGCAGTCACTCAGGTCGGGATAAACGGCGTTGAAAGTTTTCAAGAACGGTCGCGGTCGAGAGAGACCCTGGAATGCCACTCAAAGCAAACCAGTTCTGCGAATCACTCGAATGCTTGTCTCCGATTGTGCCCAATCGGAGGCCAGCATCTATCGCGCTGCTTTCGTGATCTTTTTATACGAAGCCAATCTGAGACAAACAATTGAATGAGTCGTGGAACTGGTTCGTTAAGAGTAGCATACCAGGGGCTCTCTCGTACGTTCTTAAAACTTTCGCCGCCGTTTATACCTACCCGACTGACCGCCCCTGGGTCTCGGTGGATGTCTTGCAGAGCGCTACATGTTTAGATACGACCTAGACTACGAGTAGTCCCCCATTTTTCCCCAGGGACAGTACAGCAAGCGAAACGCGAGGACGCGCGCGTGTCGCCTTTTCTCGCGTGGGATGATTTTCATGCGCGCTCGCGTTTCGCTTTCTCTACTATCCCTGTGGAAAAATGGGGGACTATTCGTAGTCTAGATACGACCATATTGGTTTATTTTCAGAAACAACCACATGGGCGGATTTATAAGTGGCCCAAGGCGGGTGATGGGGTGGCTTTATTGCTATAGAAATTGGAAACCTATCGTTACAAAAAGAAATTTGGTCACGACGTACTTACGCCCGTAGAGACTCTCAGGAGGGGCCGGGGAGACTCTTCAAGAGAGGGGTGGGGAGTCCCACACATGCATGCGTTTCTGGCTCCTCCCGTCACCTTATCGCTGTTTTTAAGTCACATACCTATTGTTTTGGCTTTCTCTAGAAATAATTTCAGTTAGTAGCTTCCTTTTCCGTCCCAGAGGCTTTAATGCTTTAATGCTTTTAATGCTTGCATTGTGAAAACGCCAAAGTAAAAAATGCAGCTTTAAAATTCGCATAATTAATAACACTGAAATGTATCAATCATTCAGTGATATTTAGTGCGCATCAATATAAAAAAAATTAGCATAACGTTAGAACAGAGATTATCAAAACGCAGATTTTTTGGCCTGTTTGTAGGCTGGGCCGTTCGGCATGGCATTTGAAGGTCTTGCAGTGAATAAATTTAATTTAATGAAAGGTTGACTCATCATTGCACACATCATAAAGATTACGTTATGAGTTTTTCATGGTGTTTAGAAAGACAGTTAGTTTCCAAGAAAGCAAAAAAGGAATTACACCAAAATTTCCGAGCTTGGAAGTATGATATTAAATAAGCAGCACTGTTATGATGCTTTGCAGTAAACTGAGTAATTAGTTCACTTGACTAGTGAAAATATAAGACTCCAAATTTATTTTCGTTTTATTTTCATGGAGGTTATTTGCCAAACACCATACTTTAAATTCCTGACGTTGGATTTTCAGTCGCAGGTCTAGATGTTGCAAAATTCGTCTCTAACTTGTTTCAAAGATTTGCTTGACTGTCTGGTGCAAATTAAGAGATGAATATTATGATCAAATGCGCCTTATTTTTATATCTAACATACATGTATACACAAACTATAAAATGTACAAGCAAAATTATATAACATCGTCCTAAATTGTGATGAAAAGCCTAAAAAACTGATAAGAGTCATATAAAAATTACATTTAAAAATTGTTATAGAAAATAAATTAAAATTAAATTAGAAAACTAAATCTAACACTAAAATACACGAGTAATCACGCTAACAGAGGCTCTAGGTGTTACAAAAAAGGAAATGCTTTCTTGAACAAGTATGCAAGTTATATATCGTGTCCATTCATTAATCTTGATAAAGTTACAAATAAAGGATGGTGCCAACATCATAAATTGTCTTAATATTTAAGATCAATATTTTATACTTAATTCTAAAACAAACTGGAAGCCAGTGCAGACGATTTAAAGTAGGTGTTATGTGGTCAAATTTAGGTACCGCTGGAATGTCATAATTTTTTTTCCAAGTAAAAAGCAAAAGGATAGATAACATCACTTAGGCATCAGTTTTTATGTCTTCCGGTTATAGAACATCAAGCTTAAAGACTAAAATAAGCTACCCCTATGGGTTATTTTAGCTGGAAGAGTCCGTAATCAAAAACTAATCTGTCCCTTCAATTTACTGTGATTAATGTCGGAAAAAGAGGAGTCAGGGGTATATTCAATTTAGGGGATTTCTTTGCGATGAAGTGTGTTTACAGGCCCAACAGGTATTACATTCTTTATCAAAACATTGAATAATTCGCTCTGATTACTCACAAAATTATTGTAACCAGAAAGGCATAATTAAACGATATAAAATAGTGCTGACTCACTGTCTTTGTTGTTTGGTGTTGTTTCACAGACGTGGACCTATCAGATTTGCCTTACGATGTGGAGAAATCCATCTGTACATTGGATACAAGAACTACAGGTATTAGTAGCTGGTATAATGTGGGTCGTCAGCTGGGTGTTCCTGTTAAGGTTATGAATACTTTAGAGATGGAATATAATCATCACACAGGAAGTCCAGCTAAAGTGTTAACCGAAATATTGCATACAAAATATTGCCTTAAGCTCCGAGAATTTGTTCTTGCACTTCAAGAGGTAGGACGGAACGACATCGCTAAGGAAATTTGCAGCTTCTATGAAAAGAATGAATACTTGACAAACGATCGTTTCACCAGCAGTTCGACTGTTGAGTCGTATGTATAATCATTAGTAATGGTTGAGTTGTTGAGTAATGCTCTTGCGTGCATTTGCGTGCAAATCTTGCGTGCAAGATGGGTGGGCGTATACGTACGGCACATTTTGGAAAAATTTGACGAAAGTAAGGGACCATGGTCACGAGATGTATCGTCTTAACTGTCCTGCGGTGAAGTCATCTTTGAGTGAAAATGCCAGGTTTTCATAATCTTTTTGTGCAAAAAGAAAACGTATAAGTAAAGGAAATGCTTAGTTGTAAAATATTTTTGACTATTTGTATGTAAGGCATGCAATTTTTTTTTTCCCTCTCTGTTTATAAAGTCTATAAAGCAGGGACTGTCGAAAAGCTAGAAACACAATGCGTTTCGCTTCTGTTTAAAAAACCGTACTTTTACAGTAAAAACCCGCGACTATGAACCTGGTTATTAAGAATCTGTTAGGCTAAAATCTGAAACAAGTTCTTATCTTCTAAAATCTAAAAATTCTGTATAATTGGGCAAATAAGATAAGTCAACATTCAGGATCCTCTTTGTATCTTGCAATATAATGGCACGCAGATTTTATATAAAGAATCAGCTACAATTTATTTTTTGTTAGGCCCGAACTTTTCATGAGCCGAACCTAATACATTGAATTAAGTACATGAAAAGTTCAGCGTCTGAATCAGTTAGGCAAACGCTTGTTTCAATTCGGAACCGCTGAGCTGTTTTTTTTGCCTAACCCGGCCGGGAATTTCGCCTTTGAAGCGACTTTGGAACGGCTTTGATTCAGAAGCCGAACTTTTCAGGTACGGAACCTAATGCAGAAATTATTATAACGTATTTTGTAAGTAGTTTGACCGAAATGAGCATTTTTCGCCCTTTGAACTTAATTCAGGTGTAATTAAGATCGGTGACTGAATCAATTCAGCCGGTATAAATAATCTGGGTCGGCCTTTATTCCGATTAGGTCGGTTCGGGTCATGAAACGTTCGGTGTCTGAACCGGGCCAAGAACCTAAATAGTCTAGATTTGTGCTAATTGCCATTTAAGCAAGAACCTGTTTAAGCTTGTTTAGGCTAACTTGCGAGAACGTAGGTTCTTAATAGTCGCGGGTTTTTACTGTATACTGCACGATATTATAATCCTATAAGGTAGCAAGTTGAAATCCAAGACCAAGAAAAAAAGTACTTATCAGTTGAAGTATATGAAATGAACTATATCGATATAGACTGGAGAAAAAGAGTATTTAGTGAGTACTCTAAAACTGATATAACTATTAAAGCTTTTATAGCTTTCACTGTGTCCAGATTATGATGCCTTTGCTGCGGATAACAAGTATTTAGTATACTCTAAAACTAATATAATTCTCAATTTTCTTCTAAAAATATCAACACTTAATCATGAGGAAAGTTTAGAAGAACTTATAAAATGATCACCTATTGAAAAATTCGTTGATCTATTATCAAATTCTTCCAACTTATTCTTTAAGGAAAAGTATGGAGATCAGTCTGGAAAATTTGCATGTGGATATTGGGGCCTGGAGGGTTAAAGGAGAGATCTTGATATCACGTAATCCTCCCAAAGTAGTTTTTTTCTTCAACGCATGAACTCCTCGGCCTGTTGCAAGTAGCAGTTACCAGGGATACCAAATATTCTTTCGAATTTGCCAGTCAAATCCAGGGGCGTTACGAGTCCATCTCTCAGTTTGGTATAGAGGTATAAAGTATTTATTCGATTAAACGTTGCCCTCGATCAAACGCCGCAGACGTAAGCAAATTATAAATTAACCCCGCCCTCCAATACCGAAACGCCTCACCTAATAGGAAGAATACGGTGTTTACTTGAGGAAAATAAGAAAAACGTCGGCACAACTTGGTATTTACACCATCCAAACCTGATTTATGATTCTATCTCAGCAAAATAAGAGAGACATTGGAACCCTTACATTACATAGTATTTACAAACGCTTTACAATAACTGTTGTCAGTGATTTAAAAAAAGTGACTTCGAAATAAACGCCGCCCTTGAATAAACGCAGCATTGGAAACTGCCGCGGCGTTTAATCGAATAAATACTGCATCTATTTGTTAAAACTACCCGTCAATGGATTACAGTCAAAGAAATCGGTCACTTTGATTTGATCGGTGCAAATTATTCCCCCTACTAATCATAATATCCAGGCCATTCAGCCGGCCTCAAGGCACTAGAGAAAGACTGGGCCTCGTGGATATTTGATTTTTACTTAAAAAGAATTATATTTCGCTACCATAGCACCGCATTAGTACTTTAGTCATTATCTCTTTTGCCATGTATCGATTGTAAAAAAAAGCCTACGTTTATCATTAAGCATTATTCTTTTAGCCTCTAAAACCCCTTGAAGAGACGGTGTTATCGTAAACTCTTGAATTGTGATAATAGTTTTATACCACTCTTAAGCATAAATTTTGTAGAAATTGTAAATTTAATACAGGTATTTTATGATAACAGTTGCTTTTTATGTACAAGATTTTTGGCTTCTCTTAATAGCAAGCAATAAAGAGAGTGTGTTTACATTACTGGAGTTCTTAAATATCATAAACACTTACGCTCAACTGGATATATGCACCCCGGCATCTCTTTCCCGCCTTCGCATCTTTCTAAGCCCACGCAAACCCCTTACGATGTGGTATAAGCCCAAACCTTAAAATTGAGTTCTACCATAACGAAGAAAAGTCTAGTGGGGTTCTTGTTCCGTGTATCCCTTTCTTTCACTTCAGTTTCATGCAATACTCTTTTTTCCGTTTTTTTTTTCCATACTCGTTAGGGATTCTTCCTTGCGTATTCAAAATGCCACCAAGAACTCCGTTCACGTCATGACCGAACGTAAAGAAGTTATTCAAGGCATTATTTTCGTTTTTACAGCACGTACAGCGATTTCTTCCACTTGACCTTTATCCTGCGGCATATATTTGTCTTCAGTTCTGCTAAATATAATGATGATATGCATGAATCTCCATCGCGTGCAGCTCTCTAACCAAGAATGGAATGACTCAGTTGGACAACGACAAAGGCCAACGACTGTCATCCGCTCAGCTTCGATGTCTGCGCCATTCACGACAGGCTTGAGCTTTGTGAAACAAAATCAAGCCTTTTCTAATTGCCTTGTTTAACTTGCAAGCGAAACTGAAGGCGACCGATGATGAACCCTGGCTTTTGCTTTTTCTATAGAAATATCGTTGATCGTTTGCCAGACTGAGTTATTGCATTTTTTGTTTCCTCATCCGGGAAACTTGAGAGGTAGCCGTATATATCTTCTTCGACAACTGAGGGTGAAGTCAAATTAGGCTGTGTTCACACTATCTACCGGATAGATTCTCGTTTTTTCCAGCGCAAAATCTATCCGGTATAGTGTGAAAATAGCCTAAAGGAGCATCACTTACATCCGGGGGGCATATAAGCGGAATATAAAATATATTTCGGAACGACGAGATAAAACGTATCTGAGAAACGAATTAAAGCAAATATATCATTACACTTAGAATTACATTTATACATTTCAAAAACATCTCTGAAACACTTATGCAACTGGAACGGAACAGGAAGAAAGTCAAATAACTACAGGCCTTAACTTTATCAATATGCCTGTTTTTCCAGTTGCGTTGGAAATGAACAGTCGAACAGAACTCGTAGCGTTGTTATGTATGCACAAGAGAGGATAAAGGGCCCCTTTATCCTCTCTTGATATGCATGAACATTTGTTTCTTTCTTCGGTACCAATATAATAATAATTGTTCTAAACTCCACAGCCACTTGCTTTAAAATATTCGTCAATACTTCTTTTTAATTGCACAGCGATTTGATAAAAACAGCAACAACAATCAAGGAACAGACAAGATCAAAGCAATAAATTTCAAACCGACCAGTATAAACCAAAGCTCAGCCACACTATACTTTCTTCGCGCCCTGGTGAGGTTGTCCGACAGCACGGGCTGTGACATAACTTCTAGTTTTGAAACACTTAGAACTCTTCAGAGCACTTGTTCTGAGGAAAACGCTTGGTAAATTAATAGCATATTAATAATGTGCAAAAAATTCGAACAGTGAAAGAAACAACTAAAATCATAGGTTTGAAGTAATTTACTTTTTACTATAGCTTTTACAAATTTCTCTCGAGTTGACCGCGCGGTGAAGGACAGACATCGTTCCACCTCACTTGACCCGAGCACACAGAAAATGCTTGCATCACCCACGTATTTTAAAGTACATGTATAACTTTAATAAAAATAGGGGGCGTGGGACACGTAAACTAAGGGTTTAGCTACGGACGTGACCATGCGATAACTCATTTCCAACTGGAGGAATGATGGTGTCAAAGCGCAGACAAAAAATCGGGAACTTGAGCTAGTCACGTTCAATGGGTCACGTTCACGGGTCAGATTAGCATTCATCATAAATTCATCATAAAGAAACAGGAGAAACCTACAGACATCATTAACACATTCCCGACGGGAACTGCATCACAAGCCTTGCACTAGCGAAGAAGGAAGGGTGAAGCCTCGTAGCTTTAAAAAGGTAGGTAACGAATAACGACTTAGTAGCGAGTCAATTCCATGCGCACTCGCATAACAAGATAGCAACTTGAGAAAAACTTATAAGAGTATTCTATTAACCACAATTGAGAAAGAGGTCGACGTCGTTGAACAATAAGTAACTTACCATTTTTTAGCGATTTTGTTAAACAAAGAATTAGAAAGTAAATGGTGATTCAGGCTCCAGCCTCGTTTTCAGGCAGGACCGAAAGGTGCGTGACATACAGTAAAACGCCGTTTACTCGAAACCTATACCACAAATGGACCTTACAAATTATTAGGCAATCATCAGGAGGTCTTGTTTTACCAAAATCCAGTATCAAACCTTTTCTGACCCGTGAGTTGAACGAAACGACAATTTTCCGACCTCGGCTACTGGGCTAACAAAAATACTCCATACAGTAGGTTAGGCCGACTCCCACCACCCCTTAAAACTACCACCTTGATTGTGGCTTGAATGAGTAAAGCTATTCCAGGCTGTGAGGCCTAGGCCACAAAGCGTCGAACTTTTCATGAGACGGACCAAACTTAGTGAGTTAAGTTCATGGAAATTCGACGTCTGGCTCAGTTAAGTTCATCTGAATGAGTTTGGGTCGTCCAACACGTTCTTTCCGTCTGCTTCAGACGGATAGAACGTCTGAAGATCGTCTCCGGGACAAACGTCGGTCTTCAGATGCCACGAACTAAACCAATAAATCAAAAATTTGTATGATAATATATGTTTAGCCTCGTTCGGCCAAAATTACTTTTCAGTCTAATTCAGTTGATAAGTTCGACGCGTCTAAGTACGACTGACCCAACTACCTCAAATTTCGTGTTACTACGTAATTGTGGAGTGTTGGTAGTAGTCGAAGGTGGATGGCCTGGTTTTACAAAACGTCACAAATACATGAATACTCTTTATAAAGTGGCCAAACGACAAATAGAAGAGAAGTCAAGGACCACTCAAGCTCTTTAATAAATCATAAAAAAATTCAACGGAAATTAATGCTTAATGAGTGAAATCAAATGATTTCATTTTTTTCTAAAATGATTTCGTTGGGACGTAATAACAAACTTTCGACACATCATGACACTACAGCTGCCCCCGCTCTGTATATTGTCGGTCAATGGTATTCTTAGTCGTTAAGTATCTCTTTCAAATATAACGATTCATAATGAAGATTTTCGCCCATATTCCATACAATAGGTGAGATAAAAACAGGAAACGCAAGGTTCCATCCACTGATTCAGTTTGATTTACAAACTGAGCTGTGATCAAAACATTTTCAGTTTCGAGAATATTTATTTTTATTCTAAACCTTAGGAAAAGATTTGTGTAGAAGTTGGAAATTTTCGCTATTTCTCTTTCACTTTTTACATGTTCATTTTATTAGTCGGGAAGTAAGCCTTAGAAATTAAGAGGTTTGATCCGCATTCATGCTCGCGCGTTCTAGTCTTTTTTTAACTATTAACCCTTTCAGTTCACTCCTAAACTGTCGGACATTGAGTACAATTTTCCGTGCTCTTCAAACGATTCCCACTTTCAGGAAATACAACGGGTTTTCTGAGCTAAACGAAGGCCAAGGCCAGATTCAAAAGGTAGATACTGAGTTTACTGATGACTGAAGGTACTTTCCCTTACCTACTCAGATGACAATATCATGTAAGAAGTTATTCATTAGATCATTTTTGTTTTGCGGTACCCATAAACCACGTACAGCGATTTTTCCACTTGACCTTATCCTGCTTGGTATTTTTAGAGCGGTTTTCATTTGAGTGTCGAAAAGTAATTGGTTTTGCACTTTCTACACGATGCGATTGGCTTAAAAGATTCGCGCCACCTTTTCATCCAATCAGAAGTAAAACCAAAGCCAATTGTGACGCGCTCGCACGATTTTCCCGCGCTTTGCGTCAGCCACATGTAATTACTTCGAGTTTTGATTGGTTCAATGTATTGTCTGTGTCCTATGTGATTGGCCAGAGTAATTACTTTGGTTTTGGTTTTACGACACTCAAACGAAAACCACTCTACCATATAAAGCCATAATAGTGTCTGCTGATTAAGTCCAAAGCTGCTTTTTATCCGAAAATGTCACTCAATAAACTTTTTTGCACATGATCTTTCAAAGACAAGCAACTCTTCTTAACGATAGTTCATACTTTAAAAATGCTTACAAAATTAAGTTTGTTAACTTGTCATCTTGTATGGGAAACTGAGGGCGATTAGAGAGGGGTAAATAGACAGTTCAGTCATGAGACCCGCAAAAACATAGGAACGCTTGCAGATTTAGATCGCCCACGTATAAGACGGAGTACCTTAACTTAGACTGAGATAAGCGCCGACACACACGTGAGTATACGATCATGACTCTGTCTTATGCATTGATAATCAATGCGCAGAGAAGGAAAATAAAACGGCTCCTAGAGTGGAGATTTTTTAAAACGCCGGCTTTTCATTTGCGGCGTGTGGACGGGTGAAAACGGACGTTTTCGAATATCATGATGTCTAACATCATTTAATTACATCATATACTATTAGCATTGCGCATGCGCTGTGAAGGGTGTCATTGTATTGGCGCACGTTTTCATGAGGACGGGTGTTACGTTTCGTGTTGACAGGGCCACAGTATTAGAATTTAGCATACATTACGGAAACAAAACGATATCGATATCAAAAGCACTTTCCCAAAGAGGATTGCGTTAATAGTTTAATTTATCACAATAGCAAAATGTTACTATTCAAGTGCACTGAAGAAAACTGTTTAAAAGTGGCTTGCTATAGCGGCTACGAACAGATAGAAGGGAAGTTGACTAAAACTTGAGCAAGTTCGGTGGACCTTTCAAAGCTCTTTGGTATGGTAAAGCTATTTCAATATATCGCTAAAAAACCATGATGATGAAGGTAATTTGCGGGCCGCCTTGGTAGCCTCCCACGCAGGAGTTTTTAGAGCTCGTTTTTCATCCCTCCCAACATTTATTTGTGGGGAGGGATGAAAAACGAGCACTAGAAAAACGGCTAGCACCTTGGTAGCCTGTTCCAGGCTCTGATATAGTGGTGAAAAGTCGTTCAGTAAAAAGAAATGCGAAAAACGCGCAAGTCACGCGCGTCTTATTTTCGCTTTGCTCGTTTTAATACGTCCGCACTATACTATCTGAGAGCCTGGCACGGGCTAGCACCCTGGAGGATGATTATATATTCCCTTTCTTCCCTGCCCCTGCCCCTCCCCTTTATGTTCCTACGACGCAAGCTATATTGCATGAGCGAGCGAGCGCCTAGCAGTGTTTCGGGTCGCGCCACGAAGCTCTCAGAACGAAATGTTTCACTATCAAATGAAAACATAGATTTCCTGGCCCTAAAAACAACAAGTGTGTTTCAAAGGCAAGTGAAAAGAGAGGCACTGTAAACTAGATCGTCCACGCATCATGTCATCAAACGCGTGTATTACACACGATCGATCAAGTTGGCGGGAAACCTAATACTTTAGAGAGATAACCTGTTACCACGTTCAATGACCCTGAAGGAGTATTCTGATATCGAAGTCAAGATTTGAAAGAACGATATGAATCTCTAATCGGACGTATCACTACAAGGTCATTCAAGGAGAGGATAGTCACTGCTATTTATAAACTCTCTTGATATTTTGGCCGAAAGCGTGTTAGTTTTGTTGAGCTTGCTACAGTTATAAACGCCTACGGTCTTTTAAACGCCTGCTACTATTAAACGCCCCCCTTGGACCCCGTAAATTCAAATAGATGCCCGATCGTCCAATTGATTATTGACACCTCTAGGAGTGTACGGTATAAGAGTTTATCAAACACCAAATCATAAAGATACAATTATCAAAGAAGTCATTCCAGACCAGGAGTACAAATCATTGTGCTATCAATACCTGGAAGGGTGAAAGAAGATTCGCTCTGAGTAAGCTTTACAAGGAACTGAAGGAACGTGAGCATTTTTTTTTCTTTTTTTAACAAATTTCAAGGAATCGAGTTTTGAACCGAACTGAATGACCTGAATCACACCGGTAAGTCGAGTCAATCAAACGTCTAAATACGAGAAACAGACGCAGTTCATAATTATAAGCAAACATGAAGTGTTATGTCGAATTTAAAAACGATAGTTGATATTACCAAGTAAGCTCACTGCGCTCACATTGTTCAATTCAATGTTACGTTTGAAGATCTGATTAATATAAATACCTTGCAGCATTCCAGTACTAAATAACACCAGATCCGGGGGGGTACTCCTGGGAATTCTGGGTGGGAGTGTGCCGCCCGGTTCTCCAAATCCTGACCCGATTTCAGACCAAAAAATTTAATTTTTCACACCCGTTTTAGACCAGACCTCTAAAATCCATACCCGTTTTCAGACCTGGCCTTTAGGCAGAAATTATATCATCATTACTTAGATTAGAGCGCAAACAAACAGACTCATAAATCCATTTTGAATTCGCATATTTCTCTTTCTTTCTTACTCATTTGGAATGGAAACGATGAATACGTTCATACACTCTCGTAGTTCCCTCAAAAACCATACCCGATTCCAGACCAAACTGGGCAAAGTGTATACCCGTTTTGAGTCCAAAACGGCCCAAAAACTCTACCCGGTGGGGCGGCACATACCTATATAGCTTATGTAAGGGAGTAAAGTAGTAAGGGAGTAAACTGGTTGCACTAAGCGAACCCAAAGATCGACACAGAGACTCCGTGTCAATCTTTGGTCTACCCTATTATATCCCTTTCTGCCGTTCCAACATAAGAAAGTTTTCCGTTTTGTATCAAGGTCCTGTTTTCTTTAATAAGCTGAATGCTTTCATTTGTGATGCCCCCCCCCCCCCCCCTTACATTCGTTCCAATCCAGAGTTAAAAACTTTCTTCTTTCCTGTTATTGAATTCTTAACTTAAATTAGTCTTTGTTTAGTTTTTCGTTCCTACATGTATTTTTAATGCATTACTGTCCGCGAATTTTCACTTTACTTATTTCTTTGTGACTGGGGAGCCCAGGCCTCAAAAGCCTTCTGGTTTCTTCTGGACTCCCTTGCCAACTTACAATTCTTATATGTAGTCTTGTATAGTAATTTATTTTGGCTAAATTTAAACTGAACTGCACTGAACTATTAAAAGGCTCATATACGTAATTTTAATAAGTTAATTTAATCCTGGAAGACCTTGCGAATTTTGGCTTCTTTGCTTTCTCTAGATGTCTTACACTGCATTTTCAAAACTTTTGTGTTTTTTGTTTGTGTTGCTTGCCTGTGTGACTCATGTGTTTGGCTGTAATATTACCAATGTACATGAGTACTTTCGTTATATTATACTCAAGACGTGTGGAATCTAATTTTCCCTCACGGTAAATGGTGTTATTCTATAATTAATAAGAAACAAGACCTTACTGAGTCGTATAATATATATCGAAAAAATATTCCTCTGTGCAAGCTTACTTGGGCCCCCATCATCTGAGAGACCTTGCTCGCAGGATGGGCAAAAACTAATTTAGTTATAAGAGATAATGAATGAAATTCACATTGTATTTATTATGTACAATGTAAGAGCCTTCTACAGAATAACTTGGAAGGACGTTTGAGGAAAGTATTTTGGCTTTTCCATTGTCATTATCTCCAGGAACTAAAGAAAGTTACATCGATCATGTTCTTTTTTTTTTTTTTACAGATGGGACCTCTGCAAGCACGTATGGTGACAATAATTTTGGCAACTGTATTAAAGACAACAGAAAGTTGTTCAACAAAGGAGTTCACACTTTATGACCCAAACAATCCAGATGCCCAAGAAACTTGCAAAAGATGTCAAACATGTCCACCCGGACAAGGGCTCGAAAAACAATGTGGATCCAGAGTTCCAAATGGAACATCTACAGGATGCAAGCCTTGTGTGTACAATGAGACATATAGTGAGAAAAATGACACTTCCTACTGTAAATCTTGCAATCATTGTGGGTTTAAAATTGAGCTACAGAAATGCACCCCTTGGCAAAACAGTAGGTGTGCAGCTAAATGTAGGTCAGGGTATTACATGGATACTGTTGTTGATGAATGTAAAGTTGTACCTGAAAATAAAACAGCTACTGCAATCCTTGCTTCAAGAAATTCAACCAATGAGCCTTCAGGTACGATGGCAACTTCAGATACAAAGTCTCCAGGTACTACTACAGCCACTGTCAACACATCTGGAATTACCGCTAGCAATTCAACCTCAGCAGATTCCAGCATTAGGGTGAGGTCTACACCACTGGAAGACGATCAATCAACAGATCAAGATTCTAAAGATTTCAAGAAAATAGCAATTATTGTAGGATGTACATGTGGAGCAGCCTTCACCATCATCTTCATTCTTGCTGCATATTTTGGGATAAAGAAATACAGAAGCAAATCAAACATCCACAACTTTGACCATCATGATAAATCAGGTAATAATTATGGATTAAAGGTAGTTTTAAGTAAATAAAAACATCAAACCAGCTAAGAGCCAAGTTTCCATACATTAAAAATTAAAAAAGAAAAAAAATGCACTAATTTCATAAAAAAAAATATTGATCAATCAATCAAGTTACCGCAATATGTCAAATCAGTGATTAACACTTATTACAGTTAAACGCTATGCAGTTTGTTTGACTTACAAATCAATTTCTTACAGGTAACAAACTACAACTGAAAGAACAGCTTCCACCCGACAGACCACCTAGGAAATATTATAGTCAAGGTATTGATAAATAAAAATATATATATATATACTGGAAGTACCATTTTACCTTTATAATTTTCCTTGCTGGACAAAAATAACACCGCATAAGAGGTAATTAATGAATATTTGTTGAGTGAGGTTACATTATACACTCAAGTGCCAAAAACTTGAATAATCAGCAATCCAGAGGAAAATTTTGAATTACTGATCACATAAAACAGTTTAAAAACTGGACAACAATATTAAGGATGAAAGCCTTCAGTTTCAGCTAGTGTATCAGGAAAACATTTTTGCTGCAACAATATGCCAGCAGAAACCGAGTTAACCTTGTTTATTTTTTAAATCATTTTATAATTTTAAAAATGCAAAAACAAATACTGTGACCCAGGCTGATTTTTAATTGATGAGTCTCAAAGTAGCAAGGAAACAAAAAATAAAAATGTCTTTTCAATTTGTGAATTCAGTTGATTCACTTAAGTATTAAACTGTGGCTGCAACAATTAACAAATATTTAATAAATTTTTATTACACTCTAGATCTGTATCACAGAACATGACGACAGATTAGTTAATGTTTTCTTAATTCCTGTGAGTTACAATATACTCTGTCTTAGTTTTTCCTTTCCCTGCTTTCTTGTTGCATGAAATATTTCTTTTTTCTGGTAAACAGCTTGTGACAAAACAAGAACACCACTGCTTGGAGATCAGAGTAATACAAACTCCAATGCCTCTTCATCTGGTGAGCATTATAAGAAGTTTAAAGGAGCTGTGTCACGAAATTCAGCCAAATTAGGTTATTGCAAAATGCCCGTTATAAATTAAGAGAAACATAAAAATAACTGCTTAAAATAGGTTAAAATAACACAACAGATACAACAGATGCCATGGATGGGCAAAACTGAAGAAGATTGAAACGGATTGAAATTAGGGATTTTGAAAACTGTTCAGTCTAACAGTTTTTCAAAGTTTATCTCTACTGTTGACAGCTTCAAAAATAATGCTCAGGGGACATATTTGTTTGTCTCTAGTCTCTGATTTTGTAGCCTGCAAAAACATCCATTTCTCCTCGCTCTTCGCCGCTGGGGACGTTTCGCAAGCGGCGAAGAGTGAGGAGAAACGGATGTTTTCGCAGGCTACTGATTTTGTCATTTACATTTAATTTCTTTGCCTACTTTAAGTTTCATAGTGAGTTGAGGGCAAGTAATTGGCAAAATAAAACAAAATGAACTGGATTGCCGTGACACAACCCCTTTAATTCATTTTAAACCCTGCAACCATCAAATCATGAATAGTATTTCTGGGTTTTTACTTTGAGTGAAGTGTTTTACAGGGGTACCCAACAATGGTTAAATCCCTCGAAATGCATTGAAAACACTTTTTAGGCTATCCAGAGTACTTTTAGATAGCTAGAAATGTATTCTAAGCAACGCTAAAAAAATTTTATCTGTTCGGTCATGCTAGGACAACTTGAGTCTTTTCAAAATTACAAGGGCTGAAAATTTTAGGTGCAATTTAAAGTATTACAAAAGTAAGAGTTTTCCTGATTCCTCTCTCTATTGCATTTTCAAATCTGAAAATTTTAGGTTTCCTTTTTCTATGAAAAATAATTCAACCTAGAGAGTGAAATGCGCAAAATTAAGCTTTAGAAAATGGTAGGGAATTTATTAGATAAGCTTAAAAACTTGTAAATGAATAGAGCAGTTATCAAGAAATTTTTTAGCCTTCCTCCAGCTATAGAAAATTCTAGGCAATATTTTGTTTTTCCGAACAGATATTTTACAGAAAACTGTCAGTGGGTACGTGTCCCTGGGTTTACTGACTAATGAGGCCCTGTTGGGTTAAAATTCCTGCAAGCTACATGGCCTTGAAGACAGCAGCAACAGAAGACTAGATGAAATAGTGAAAACAAAATAAAAATGGTTTAAATACGGACAATTACAAGGCCTACTCAAACAAAACTTGCAATTGTGTTTGAAATTCAGACTAGGGACATACGTACTCCCATAAGAGGGCCTCACTAAAAATCAGTAAAAATCCTTCCCTTCCTCTGATTAACACCGTTTCATCTCAAGCTATCTGACAATAGAGATCATTTTTATGTTTCCCTCTAGCAGCTAATCCTTATTAGTGTCTGTAACAGTCCAGTGGTGGATCCAGGGGAGGGCACCCTTTATTTTTAGACCAAACTGAGCCCCCCCCCCCCACTTCCTCTTATCTGAAGTGAAGGTCTGGATCGGCCACTGCAATCAGTCTACACTGCTAGTGTAGTCCAGTATCTAGCTTTTCAAGTGATGTGTCTGGCTCACAGCTAGACAGGCACTACACTCCTTAATAGTGGGAAAAAGGGCAAATGTTAGGGATGGGTTAAAAAATGGGAAATGGACCAAGGAACTGAGGAGGAGAAGGAGTGCCACCCTTTCCCCTCATCTCAATCCCCAATTAAATTCACCTTGCTTTGCTCGCTGATTTTTTTGTGCTGTTTACCCTGATATTTGCCTTTTTCTTCACTGGGGTGCCTGGTCCTGGACTTACTGCACAATGAGCTGGCAGCTAAATCCTGGGATTTGCCTGTTAGAGTATACAGGCTTTTTATTATTTGACTGGCTTCATGACCCGGGGGGGTGGGGTACTTGATATATCCCTGGGTGGGAAGGTGCGGCACGGCCCCTCAAACCCTGACCCTGTTTAAGACAAATATCGCTGATTTTTCTAACCTGTTTAAGACAGAATTCCGATTTTTGTTACCCTGTTTAAGACATTTAATTAACATTAGAGCTTGTAAAAATTTTGCTGTTTATTGTCCAAGAAAAGATATCCTGTTTAGGACAAAAATTGATAAATCGATACCCTGATTAAGACAAAAAAAGATAAATTCGATACCCTGTTTAAGACAAAAATCCCGAAAAACATACCCTGGCTGGCCGCACGTCACCATTAAGCCCTTATAAGGGAGTACCCGGCTTCATGAGTAACTAAGGAAAGGCAAACCTAATTCTGTGTTCGAATTAACAAGTCAGCTACAATTTTCCATGGTCTGTACTCTTAGTAATGACGTCAAAATGCTCACAACTCAAGTGGAACCACAAGTCACAGGCGAGTGGTTTCACTGCAATAAGATTAGGATTTTATGGGGTTGCAAAATGCAAACATGGTCAAAGGTGTAGGCTGAGGGTTAAGCATTAAAGCTAAACATTCCTAGGTACGGATGAAAAAGCTGTGCAAATCAAAAAATCAACTCTAGCCAGAAATAGAAGCAAACTTTTGGAAGCCGAAAACTCGCTTTTCTTACATTTTGAGTCATTTTGGACAAGAAAACAGACCGTGACTCAAGCTACAAAAGTGCAATTTCAAGAAACCCAAATTGCGAATACGGCTGTACTGTGCTCCCACTCTATAGACAGTAGATAGACAGTAGGTATAAACGTGTTCCTTTTTAAGGTCCTGTAGTGTTAGATAAAACAATATCAATACTCACATATTTACCATAATTGTTGGTTCGTCCTACTGTAGCCGCCATGTAACGCAAAATAGTGCGTGTGTAACACGTGATTAAGTTGCGTCGAGAACAGGGGAGGGGAGTCCAGGGGACTCGCCGCAAGGAAACGTGGCGGGAGCCGCGTAAATCGGCTCCTGCATACGCAGGTGTTCATTGAAACTCTTCGATATTTCTGTGTAATTCCATTTTAACTGAAGAAACCTCGCTGTAGTCTGTTTTTAAAGTCACACAACTGAGGTGATTTCTTTCAGGTTCCCTTTTTATTTCCACCACAAAACTGAGACATACAACTTTCTTTTCATTTTTGTATCTATTATTATTTTGTGCACTTACGTTAACTGCTACATTTCTTCCTTCGCAGAAACCCTGCAAGACAATGTAACCAGTGAAGTATGTGCTCATAAAAATGGCGAGCTAGATGTTCAACAAATACCAGAAGGTATACCGAAATTTAGCAGTTATTGAGATTCGACGTCCTCATTATTCATTTTGATTTTTAACTTTTCTTTTGAGTTTTGGATTGCTTAGAGGTAATCATGATTGCTCACGGCACAATGTAGGACATATATGCTGAAGTCCTTGTATAAAATGCGCCGCGGTTAAGTTAATGCTTCTGATAACCTTGCAGCTGTGCTGCTCGAGGTGATTTCAACCCTTGACTGAGTGAAGGGGAACCGACAGCGCTCTCTGACCTACCTACTCGGCTTTCGTCGCTTAAAAAAAAGTCGACTTGTGGACCTTGGATTAGGTCTACTGAGAAGCCCTCACCCAGATACTGTTTGCTTCTTTGCGTCCAAAAATGTCAGTGGTGGACACGGTACAACTAAGCCAGTGATGCAACCAGGATAGTTTTGACGCCTCGTCCACACGTATCCAGATATTTGGGAAAACAGATATTTTTCCAGTCATTTGCAAGACTCTGAAGCCAGCCTTTCGAAATGTTAGCAAAAAATATATATATACTCCCAACTGACAAATCAGCCTTGCTTCTTTCTGTTGTTCGGATATTTTCACTCCGTTTTCCAAAAAGTATGTATCCATACTTAACGTACTCAAATTGTTTTCGTCCATTTTGAAGAAACGCAAAAACGAGAGAGAGCCCCGGTATGACGTATGACATCATCGTTCGTCCACATGCACGAAACGGCAATCAAGCGTTTTCAAAAACCTGCGATTTTGGTGCCCGAAAACGCCGTTTGCATGGATACGGAAGGCTAAAAAGAAGAAAAAAAAATTCTTAAAAAAAAGAGTGTGATAGGGCCTAATTTACTGTAATAGAGTCTGCGGACCTTGTGGTCCCTGCCCAGGAAATGGCAAAGTCACCCACATCATGTCTTAGAGCGATTTTCGAATTACCTTGAAATGAAAACGCGCGAACAAAACAGAAACAAACAAACGGAAATAGAGCGATTTGATTGGTTTATCGAACGGATACAAACGCGCGAAATCAATCGATACTTTCGCTTTGACGGCATACCGCAAAACGATTGGCCAATCGAACAATGCCATCTCCATAGCGCGATTTTCGTGTGACCTTGAAATGAAAAAGCGCGAACAAAACAGGAACAATGAACGAACGGAAATAGAGCAATTTGATTGGTTTATCGAACGGATACAAACGTGCGTGGCTTTTGGTTGGTTAAGCGAACGCTCGGGTGAAAAAACTTCATGCCCGAGAAATTTCTAGAAATCATGCGATACTTTGCTTTGACGTCATACTGCAACGCGATTGGCCAATCGCACAGTGCCTTCCCCTTATTAGGGTTTTCTTTAGCGGGAAAACGAAGAGAGAGAAATCTTTTCACCCACTGGCTGACAAAGCAAATAACGAATACTTCGCGAAATCATTTTTCAAGGTCATACGAAAGTCGCTCTATTAGGGTTTTCTTTGGCTGGAAAACGAAGAGGTCATGTTTTGATCTTTTTATCAATTGGCTGATAAAACAAATAACGAATACTTTAATACGGAAGCCATTTTTCAAGGTCATACGAAAATCGCTCTTGAGATCACGAAAGCGAGACGAAAGCCTCGCCCTATGTAAGGATATCCTAGACAATGTTGGTTTCTGGATACCACACCAGGTAGTGGATTCCGGATTCTTTGTCAGTGGAACTTGTATGATCCGGATACCAATCGTTAGTGGTATCCGTATTATTGCTAGAGCTGTATTCCGGGTTCAAAGCCCAAGATTCCAGATACCACAAGCGAAAAGCCTGAACTCAGGTTACCCAAATAGTGAAGTCACGCCATTTCATAGCTCTTATGACACCAGGGTTTTCCCTTTTTAAAGTCTTTCTCACATTCATTACTACCCTTTTCGCGAGTATTAAATTTCGCGAAGAATGAGCCATTAATTCGCGACTTTTAGGGTTTCCACTTTGGATTTCGCGAGTAACAAACTTCGCGATTTTTCCCAAATCGCGAAATTTATAAGTGAGAATAAGGCACTTTTCACTGAACTGCTCGGCTTTTCTGTGTTTTTCTTTCAGATCTCCGTATCTCGGCTATGGAAAAGTTAAGAGATCATGATAAGCAATTGATGTTATTCTACGTCCAAGACAAAATGGACTTTCCCGAGACAATTCAAGTTAAAACGTGGTACAGCGTTGGACTGGCGTTAAACGCGGATACTGGAGTATTGAATAGCATTGAAACATGCTATCGATCAAACCAAAGTCCAACGCATTCTCTTATTTCCTATTTTGAGACTCTAGGTGAAAAAGAACCTAGTATGAGAGATTTTGTGGACGCATTACGCCAGTGTAAGAGACACGACGTGGCCTATAAAATTTGCCATTGGCCTTGCTGGCAACTTAATGACTAAGTCTGGAGAAGTAGCGCCGGTACGCAAACTCCCAAGATATTATATGAACAAGCCCGAGTGTCAGGGGTTTTACAGACGTTTCTGGAAGGATAAGGAAAAGCTTAACTACAGAAATGATCACCTCAGCCTGTTACTATGGAGCTCTAGCATCGACGACGGCGACAGCAGAGAAATCGTCACTTTTTGAAAACTGAATCCACGTTTTCTCAAACTTTGTCGGGTTTACTCCAATTCGCTGAAAATTTCAAATGTAGGCGAATTTCCCTGTAATTGATTTCTTGGGGGACCAGACCGTCAAATTTAGAAAAAGAAAGAAAAATTCGTCACCGTCCGCTTACTTCCTCTGTAAAGGTGATGTTACACGCGACGATTCGCAACGACGATTTTTAGCGCAACGCAGCGCTGCGATGTTGGAACAATGTTGTAATTATTCGAAACAATGGCGCAACAATGTTTTTAGCGCCATTGTTGCGCTAAAAATCGTCGTTGAGAATCGTCTCGTGTAACATCACCTCAAAACGTGAAATTAGGCATTTTCACGCCGTAACCGTGCAGTGACGGGAAACTGAAATCAACGAAAAAGTGTGCTGCACGTGCAAAGTTGTTTTGCTCGTTAAGGTGAAGTTATACGGGACGATTCGCAAAGACGATTTTTAGCGCAACACGGCGTTGCAATGCTGGGAGTTGTATCCATTCGAAGCGATGTCGCAACAATGTTGCAAGGCTGTGTTGCGCTAAAAATCGTCGTTGCAAATCATCTCGTGTAACATCACCTTTAAACCTATTGCCTTTTTGTCGTTCTCGTTGCCGTCGCCTTTGCTAAAGCTCCCTATTCCCGGTCAGTGCAAATTTCTTTCCCTTCCCGGCACAACTACGACGGGAGAACGGGAACAGCAAAGAAATTAAAACTCAGACACGGCGCTGTCCCCCTCTTCAGTTCCAGCCCGAACTTCCCCACATTCAAGTATCTGGGTGACTTGGTTGGCATACAGGCAAAAAAAGTTTTTAAGATTGCGCGAAGTTTATTCTGGTGTTGCCATTTGTCGGATCGTAAGGTCCCTGATGAGCTTGTGAGATAGAGGTAGACCTTTGGATAGACCTGAACGGTGCAAGGGGCTATGTCATGGATAACCTGTGAGCAAGCTCTCCCTGAACCTCCAGGTACGGGGATGGGGAGGGAAGAGGAAGGCTTACTTGCAGGCTGTCTTGGTGAGTTCCACTATCTCTTTTTTCATACTCGGAACTCTAAAGAAAGGTATCAAATGATTGGATCAAAAGGAAAACAAAGCATGATAGGTTTTTGTCATTTTTCAACAACACAGGAGCTTGTCTCATTGACTTGAAAAAGTTCGCCCTCTCTCCCGATTTTTTCTGAGGGGAAGGGGGCGTCTGTACATAGGCTACATTGTTTCAAGTTGCAATTCGTTTCTATCCTACCCATCGAAAGCCAAAGACATACAATCATCGAGATGTAGTTCTCTAGTGATTTTTAACAAAAAAAACCAATTTTTTCCAGGGTTATTTTTGATTCCAATGTATTTTAGGGTTTAAAAGTTGACTAAGGGCTTACATAGTAATTTCAATTATATTGCACGAGTTAAAACTATGGTTAACTATAAGCTTCCTAAGAACATTGGTGCATGATTTCTCTGTCAAATGTTTTATCTTTCATTTATGCAAATATCACAAGCAATGCACAATTATATACCATCAAATAATTTAAAATAGTTATTGTTAGTGTCAACTTGAAAGCTAGTTAAAGTAGTGCCAACTTGTAAGCTGGTTATTGCCAACGAGCAGCCTCACGAAGACGCGAGGCTGCTAGGCGGCAGAATGAATCTCATAAGGTAGTGTAACGCAGAAGGGAGAACGCATTGTTTTCGAGCGAACAAGTGATACAGAACAGCGAATCTACGAGCAGTGTGCGTGTTTGTGAGTCCCGTGCTCATCTCGTCTTCAACCAATCGTTGGGTGGATTCATTTGCAACATACGCGTATCAGACGTATAACTGACGCATTTGCCCGCTGAATATTTTTTATTGTTTTAAGGCGTTAAAAATATAAAAAATTCCAGGGGGCAAATGCGACAGCTATAAAGAAGAGAAGGGCTTCAAACAACTAAATACTTTCATTTTCAGTTCATGGTTGTGGTTTATTTTAAGACTGCAAGGTTTTTTCAAAAAATAAAAATGAAACGTTTATTAACCTGTCCCTTAATTGACATTGTTATCAAAGAACCTAACATACATGTGCATTGCAAAAGAACAGAGAAACCATGCCCCGTTTGGTAGAAAGGTTTTTTTTTTTGGCATAATTAAAAGAAAGAGTATGGTCCTCTGTATGCCACAGTGTTCTGAGGGAAAAACGAATGAATGAATTAACCAGAAAATAAGATTGATGCTTCTTGTTTCAGGTATTAGCAAGGGTAAAAATAAAAGCCTCAGTAATAAAATTGTCTTTCATAATTCATCAGTGGATTATGACTGAAAAAACACATCACTGGCTTTCAAATTAAATTCATAATGATGACGTAACATCCAAAACGTATTACCTGGAGAGCATTTTATAAGCAAACACCAAGGCACCACACGTTGCATGCTTTCCTCAGAAACCTGCAAAGAAGGCGATAATTTCAATCCTGGACAGGTTACCTCCCAAATTCCTTACTTAATCATGATCCCAGGCTTATAGCAACTACAATCGGCGACAAAAGTGTTGAGACATTGTACTTAAATAGGGTAACTTCGGAGAACAAAAGAATCCGCACCCCTTCCCTGCCCCCTCCATTCAAAGTTGGGGTGTTTGTTGTTTTCTATAGGTAGCTAGAACAAGGGCACAACATTGCACGGAGGGGATGGGGGAGGAAAACTATATTTCCTCCTTCTGAAGTTAATAAAACATAAAAAAGCCCAGTTTTGGGCGAAGTGTCTCAACTCATTTTGTCGGCGATTGTAGCCTCATACATACATACATATATAACGTTTATTTTAACTCAAATTTAGAGTAGCTACAATATACAGCTAATATCTTCGAGGAAAAAAAGATCTCCAAGATTGGTACCTAAAATAAAAATTAGTGTAACTGATCAAACGTTTAAACCAGCACACTTTGCTTAAAATCAGGAAAAGTACTGTTCCTTAATTCCTCGGGAAGAGCATTCCATTGTTTAGCAAAAAAAAAATAAAAGTGCAGTCCATAGGTTGTAGTTCTAGGCCTTCTAAGAGACGAAACGTGGCTACCACAAATTCATGAAAACCTCGCAAGCTGATATATTATCCTATGATTTTTGTTAACAGGAGACTATTGTTACAAACGAGTACAGTACTAAATAAGGCCCTGTTTGCACTATGACAAAAATTGAATTTGGCATCCACACAAATTGGAAAATTTTGCACTCACTAATTTTTTTACTCCATCTGAGATGCAAAATTTTTCGCCCAACCAGAAACGTCATTTAAAGGAAAATGACTTAATAAAGAATAGCTGTCAAAGAACAAAGGCATTTGTTACCTGACCAAAAATTGTACGCCTCCAAATCTTTTTGACAGCATCTTTGAACTTTGGTGACATGTGAGAAAACTTGTTTGGTGAAAAAAAAAACAATTCATACTAGAAATGGCTTCCTGTTGACAGATTTTTTTGCCAAAAAAATGAAATTTTGCTTAATGCAAACAGGGCCTAATAGTATCGCTGTCTTCACTATAACGGACCCGTCCTGCCCCTGGTTAATGCTAACTTTGGTCACAGCAACTATGAAAAAGGAATGGTTCCCTTTTAGCACAGAAGGAGCCACTTTTTGAGAAAAAGGGAGAAAATGAAAATGCCAACAGAAAACAACGTCCTTATCATTTATTTTCCTTGATTGTTCCAGTCACTGCAGTCTGTCCAAAACAGTCACCATGTGGTCTCTACAGTTTTATACAGTCTGGCCTCAGTCAATATGGTGACAGTTATCATCATTACAGTATGCTCAAGAGTAGCAAATATAATGAAACATCACTGGCCAAACCATAGGAAATAACAGACAGAACACTACTGTCAGTAATACAAACACCCAAGGCTAACCATTAACCTTTGAAGCTACGTGTAGGCTCCACTGCTGATCTATGCCTTTACACTTAATATGCACATGCACAAGTACATCCCACACGCATTAGTTTTGGGTCCCCCAACAAAAGTTTTAATAATTTTTTTTTTAATAATTTATTACTTTTCCAGTTCAAGCTACAGGTACTAACCTTTCACTTTTAAAACCCTTTCCTCACGAGTAGATCTCCCAACGCATTCATCTTCCACTGAAAATAAACACATAAGAGAAGAAAGACATTTTCATGCAAATTCAGACGTTGCTTTGCACTCCTGATAATATAACAATGTGCCAGATAGAATAATGAAAAGCTTTTTAAGAGAATCAAGTGCATCAGACAGTAACCCAGGTTTTCTAATCAAGTCACACAGTGACTTTCTTATGTCCCTATTCTGGGGGTCATCATTTACACAACTTCAAAAAGCATTCATTAAAACCTCTTTTACTCCAAAAATTGGCCAAAAAAATTACGAGCAAATTCACATTTCTACAATATAGACCTTTCCCGCACTCTGCTCCAATGAGCAAACACATAAAAATGAGGCCGAGACTCGGGTGGACAATTTCATACAAATCACTGTATTTTGTGCACCTGCGTCGGACTCGACTTGATGACTTTGTTTATAGGAATGCGGGAAAGGTCTGTTGTACGCTATTAAGAGATAAATACATGGGCCACTGTTTCATTTAAATGGTAAAATCATAGCAATTCATCCTGAGATTTTTAAATTAGAGCTACAAATCATCCCGCCATAACTTGGTCTTGGAGTACAAGAGTTTATCATTTGACCAAAAATAACAGTTACTGGTACTGGAATTAAAGAGGGCTATGAAATATGCAATCCACGGTAATCTTTTCCAGTGACGACCTAAGAGGACTCCTTTTGACTTTTCCATCTTTCCTTTGTGTTCATCTGCTTTTTTGAGTGAATATTTGGATATTTCAGTAAATTCTGTAGTCATCTGACTGGTAAGTTCTAACATTGCATCACTACTTTAATGACCATAATATTGTGTTAACAGGAAAGGGTTTAGTTCAGATAGCAATAATCACCTTTTTTTGCAACAGCAACAACCTCAAGTCCATGAACATCAACTAAAAAAGAAAGAGACATTAAAAAAGCTCCTCTTTACAACTTATGTAGAACTGCAAAAATAATTTTACACGTTTGTGGTATCAGATAGGAGCGAAAGATATCTTGCTCATCACCGTCAGTCCGATGAACTATGAAATCATCACAAACCACATATTTTGAACCATGCAAAAGAAAAAAAAAGCAACGACACTGAAAGGATTCACCTCACCTTTGCTGCAGGTGCTTGAAATGGCTCCTCCAAAAAATGTTGTTGTCAGAAGTCTTCTTCTGAAATAAATATGACCTTTTAACTTCAATGTTCATTATAAATCTCAATATAACTTGTTGCTTGAGAATAATTCAGTAAACAGATATGTTGAAGTGCATCAGACAGTAACCCAGGTTTTCTAATCAACTCACAAAATGACTTTCATATGTCCCTATTCTGGGGGTCATCATCTACACTTCCTTGTAAAAAAAAAGTTGTGCAATCTGAACATAAACTCGGTCAAAAAAAAGAAATCAATAAAAATTTTTACATAAACCTCTTGCAAAGGCACATTAAGAACAATACAAAAGATGGCTTTTAAGGCCATTTACAATGACAAGACAAGTTTCAGGTTCAAAAACTTCAAAATGGTTAAACCAAAAACTGAGAGCTCAAATTAGGCTTTGAGACTTTAACAAAAATTGTCTGGCAGCTTTTACAAAGAAATTAAGAAGCCCAAGTCAACACAGTATATACAATTATTTTGTGAATGAAGTTTTAAGTTCTATGGTCTTGTTTAATTGAGTGCTCTTACCTAAGCTCCATTGATTTGGGGTTTGATACAAAATGGCTTTCTACAACACAACAAAATAAATTGTAGAGAAGTTACAAACAAAATATAATTCACTTTTTCCAGTACTTGCCTTTTCCTAATAGTACTTATTAAAAATGTTTTCGATGTACTGCGCCAACATACATGCAAGACAGTAGTCTTGTTTCACTTGACCTTCTCCAGTTCACATGTCTATGGTAATAACAATAATTATTCTGGGCTTATCTACTGTGGTTCAGATAGAGCTAATGTCAACTTCATTGCAACATTAAGCTCAGTTGAACTATGCAGTCATCACATACCACTTTTCATTCATGTAAATCCTTATTCAATATCATGCTGCCATTTTCAGAACAGTACCCAGGAAAAAGGTAACTGAACAACCTTGCAGATAACTTATTTATATGCACACACCGGGGCCTGGTTGTTAAAAGCAGGGTTAAGATAACCCAGGGTTACAGCAAAATTTGAATTCATATATGAAAGCTCAAAAAGTAAAATCAGTTTTATTCTTTTTATCGACAATTTGCTGACTGGATGCTCTAAAAAGAATAATTCGTCTCCATCTTTAACCCCATCTTCTTTTATCAACACCTCTTAGTACACCACCCTCATCAAACTGAAACAAGCCTCCACCATCTAAACGATGACGACATGTCACCCAGCGTGAAATATTTTTCCAAGGCAGGGGAAGTACAAACCCAGAAGTGGAGTGCAAGTGACATGATCTGGGGATGAGTTCAACAGCGTGGGTCATCATGCTGATTTCCTAAACATAATCGTGTCTAAGAAAAAGAAACTCAGGATAAAATTTAACCTCGGGTTAGCGCTAATAAGTCTTAAAGCAACACTGGACCAAGTAATACACACCTCAATAGCTCTTTCCCAATAACAGGCCATGCCCTGTAGTTTCACCAGCCAGCCTGCAATAAACAAACAAATACACCAATAAAACCTGGTAAATTTAATCATACAAAAAAAGATCCACTACACCTTATGGAAAGTTTCAGCTGTACTAGATAGAATGGTGCCTCAGCGATCTTGGTGGTTCTAGTTGTCATCATTTCTCAAAGATCAACTAGCAAATATTGAAAATCATCACTGGCACAGTCAGATTTCTACATTTTGGAGGAATTTTAAATTTAACCTTAACAACAGCACTTGTTTATTTTCCTAGAGTCTCACAAAAGAGCTTACCAATTTATAATATACTATTTACAAGGCTAACCAAATTGTGCACTTTTTAAAGCTATAATTTAGTCAAGACAATTAAGAGAAAATACCAGTATGAATGCTTAGGAGAATTTTCTATACATACCAAAGGTTATACACTGTAAATGAAAATGATAATCCTCACACACGGCCAGTCTCACCTTTATTCTGAAAAGGAAATATATCAAAGGATATACCACAATTAAACATTTATTTTTTCCTGTTATTTGACTTCATAAAGCCTATAATCTCACAATGCATCAGGCCTATCGATCACAAATCACTAAGCTACCAAAGCCTTCTGTGTTATAGAAAGTCATCAAGTGCATTCAAAGGATGTGAGATAGTCTAGTCTTTAATTCATTGCGGCTGCTGAATGGAAGTACTGAAGACTCATTTATGCAAAGTAAGCCTCAACCTAAAGAAAAATAATCACAAATACTGACGAGGTGCCTGAATTTGAGTTTAAAACAACAGACACAGTTGCACACAGGTCTTTTCCTGACTGGAATTTGTGAATACCCGACTTGCAGTGCTGTGCAGCAGTACAAAATCGCTTCAAAATAGCTGTACAGCTAAATTACAGCTCTTTAACAGCATTTTAGAAGCCAAACAGCAGCTTAATTCAAGTTGCAGGGGGATGCAAAAGTGCTGTGCAGCCTTTGAAGCTCTCGGCAGCAGTTTTGCAGCACAGTTGCCCACCTTCAAATGCTGCAGTAACGCTACAATTCAGGTATAGTCAATCTGACTTTCTTGAGAGCCAATAACGTGAATCCCCAGATAAAGCCTTGCACAGATTGTGGCTTTTATAACGCGAAAACTTTGACTGTACCTCTCGGAAATGTGAGTAATCTTTTGCCCAGGGAAGATCACTTATTGAATAAACCTCCAAATTCTATGCTTTGGGAAACAAGACTTCAATAAATTTCATTCCAAAACTGGCCAGGGTGGGAATGTTATCGCTGATTCCCTGGAGACATTCTAGACCAAAATCTAACAATCTTGTTATCTTATTGGTCAACCCTTTTGCACGATGTCACGTGTACGCGTGGATACTAATAAAGTATCAGTTGCAATTTGACTTTCTAGTGGTTTTTACTCTGCTACTAAGGCCTTGTCAACTCCTCTACCATGTATCACGATTATTGTATAATTGAGCCTGTATTTCTTTTTTTTGTACTAACGAGTGGTGGGCCATTACCGGTAACAACATTCTTTGACTTTTCAAAGCCACTTTGCAGTGCAGATCGTGATTCAGGAATTTTCTGCACCACTGAAACAGCACTGTTTATTGCTGTCAAAAGGCTTTCCACTGCAGCCAAAAATTTGCGACTGCTGCAGCCAGCGTTTTACAGCTCTTTTGTAGTGCTTCTTGAAGCCATTCTTCAGCGCTGCAGCAGCACTGCTCATTTTGTACAGGCATATTTACCTTAGCTCAAGGCTAACCCTGTATAACCGAGTCTTCAGTGCTTCTATTCAGCAGCCATGACATATTTGAAACTGGACTATTGTCTACAGTTTTATTTTTAAAAATTACCTTGGAAGGATCCTGTTTTGAAGATACGATGTACAAGTAAACAGTGGGCTTTTTTAGACTTGAAATTGTTCGACCTATCATAGCAAAAACAAGACTTCAATGAGCAACAGGTCCAAAAAATCAGAAAGAGAGGACAACACAAGACTTAAGTACAATGCAAGGAAAATGCTTCTGTGTACCTTCAGTTAAAACAGTTTAGGTTCTCTTCATTGATTAACTAAGAGAGATTCCCATTTAAACTGTTCATCACTGGTACACAATTTGCATTGACCCTTCCAGTACAAAAACATTTCCCTCAAGTAATTACAAGTCTGATTTCTTAGTGTAACTGTCTTTAATTACTAAATTCTGTTCTGGACCAGTCCAGTGACAACGAGAATGTTGGGTCAAGCACAAAAGTGACATCACTTTCTCACCAAATTAACTTTCACGTCCCTAAAATCAGCTACTTCACAGTGCACAGTAAATTAATTAACTCTTTTTAGAAGAAAAGTCAGCAGGAAGAGTGTTTGTCACCAACATGCAGTCAACTTTCATTACAGTACCCATAGTAGTAGAAGGATAAAGGATGACATTTCTGTTAAACATCATTTGCTTCATACAGATACAGATTTTTTTATGTTAAGACTGACTGAAAAAACTATGAGCACATTCACTGTTTTACAATTTTTGCAAAGGATCTTGCTATGCAAATTAACTAGGTGTCCACATTCCTTGAGCCAAGAGTTAATAATAATTATTGTAACCCTATATCCATTATCATTATTTCCCATCATCATAAAAAGTCAAGCCATAATAAATCAAAGATTTTTCTCAAGTAAACAACTAACATCATCAAATTCTAGATCTTTTTAAGAAACGGTCCAGATAAGAACGATAGCAACAATGGCAACGAACATGTTGGAATGCAAAAAAGGTACTAACTTTTCTATTGTCTGTACTTACTTCTGATTGGCTTAAACAGTGAAAGTTAACAAAACTTCATAAAGCGGTACATATATTCATCCTTACTTTCCAACCATCTTCCATATAACAAAATCTGGTCTCAGTTTGAATAACAAAGAAATCCTATGTGGGGAACATGTAAAATTGTAAACTTTTCTTGGCTATTGTTTTCAACTCTTGTGATTGGTCAAAATCTTTTAACCCAAAAAAAACACCCTTTCAAAGTGGAGTATAAATGCATTTTATTGTGTAAACGGCCTTCATGTAGGTTTATGCATTCTCTGTGTAAAAATGAGAATATTCCTATGTGGGGAAAGCACCGTTGCCGCATAACAAAAGAAATTGTTATCCACCTTACCCGGATCATTACTTAAAATATCTCTGGTTGTTTATGTATGATCAGGGTTGTGCTCTAGTAGAGCCCAGTGGCCCCTGGCGCCCAACTTTTGCTCCTGGGCAACTAGAAAATCTCAGATTTTTTCTACAAATCATAATATGCTGGGCACCTTACATTTTACGGACCTCTGGAGCCAGGGTATGGCAGTGGGTGACAACCAATCAAACCTGGTGTAAATAATCTTTGCACAATCGCCTTGAAACGGTTTCCCCCTCGACCACGTGCTCAACTACAAACTGTTTGCACATAACTTCTATTTCGAGCGGAAAATAAACCGGGTAATAACAAAAGGGATGCTTTCCAAAAGGTAAATCTAAACTTGAGTGAGGAGATTTGTCGAAGACTAGTGAGAAGGAGTGAGGAAAGCTTAGAAATATTACCTTTCGTAGACGACATCTTGCAGCTACTGTAGAGCTACTGTGATGCATTTTCGATGATACGGATTTCTTTGAACGGTGATAAGATATTGTTGCAAAGCTCAAGAGCATAAACTTATGTGTATGTACTTTTAAGACTTCAAAGTCTTTCGACGAACACAGTCTCTGAGGACTGAGTATAACTATTAAAAAAGCTAACGAAAAGGACATCTCCATACCTCTGCAACAGAGAACCACCAACACTCCTCAGCAAAACTCTCTGCTGACCTCGTGGTTGAGCTCGTGTGAAAACGAGGTGGCCCGACTTCAACCGAAGTTACACGAAGCAGTTCGACCGTAAACGAAAACGTAATCTTGTCATGGAAACAACGTAATCTTAGCAACAGGATTTTAGGCCAGTATTTCGTGCCAATGCATTGGACGCTCTCAAGAAATATAAAATGTATGTAATAGTGTTATATTAGCACCATGATTCACGCAATTTTCACGCTATTTATGGAAGGGAGTAATATTAAGAAATTTGCTTCTTGGCTGATTTCGCTGATTTAGGTAACCGGAAATGAAGAATTTGCGAAGCGGTGGCGATCTCTAAAGTTGACACGACATCCGAGAAAAGCCGAGTGAAAATGACGAAATCGTGTAGCGTGGACCAATCAGAATCGGCCAGCGGGAAGAAGGCTGACCAATCAGCGAGCTACACGCGTGGTAGCGAGCGAAATATCAACCGGCTCGTGAACTTCTCGTCAAGAATTTTACTGTAGTGTTCTTGTTAGTGGAGATTGTCACAGGTTTTTTTGTAAGAAATTATAGGACAGATTTTCATTATGAAGTCTATTTGCACATTTTGTGCTCTGGCCTTAGCCAGCAGTTTACTCCTAGTTAGTGGTGAAGACAAGAAAGAAGAAAAAGCTGATAAAAAAGACGTAGGAACTGTAATCGGTATCGATCTTGGAACGACGTATTCTTGGTAAGTACACATCAATTGTTGAACCGGTACCTTCACTTGCTACCCTAATCAAAGCTTCTTTTGCGTGCAAATCATTTTATTTACCAGTTAAAGACGCTTTAGATTGTTTCTTTGACACTTAGCGAAATAAAATCCATATTTTCTTTCGTTTTTCTGACTTAAAGTGGGAGTTCTACCATTTCAAACTTGGTTAATTAGGTTATTTGCATTTTGGTGATGGCTGCACTTTAAATTTTTTGCATCGCTATTTAACTCGATTATTTGATTAAACCTGAGGAAATCTTTGTCTTTTACAGTGTTGGTGTTTTCAAGAATGGACGAGTTGAAATCATTGCAAACGACCAAGGAAACCGAATCACTCCATCTTACGTGGCTTTCACTCCAGAAGGGGAACGATTGATTGGTGATGGAGCAAAAAATCAGCTGACCACGAATCCAGAAAACACTGTTTTTGATGCCAAACGCTTGATTGGTAGAACATGGGACGATAAATCGGTTCAAAAGGATTTGGAGTTTTTTCCCTTTAAAGTAATCGAAAAGAACAAGAAGCCCCATGTTCGTGTAAACGTGAAAGGAGAACACAAGACTTTTGCTGCTGAAGAGATCAGCGCCATGGTTTTGAGTAAAATGAAGGTAAGATAAAACAAATTTTAATTATAACGATCAGTTTTGTGGATGTCCTTTTGAGCTAAGAAACTGTTTATTGAAAGAAGTTATATCTTGAATTATATTTTGAATTAACTTGCTGGTGCTGTATGTCAATTGCAGTACTTACAGTCTCAGAGCAGGTAGTGATGTCATTGTTTCTGTAAACAAAAAATAAAAATTTTATCATATTCCTTTAACTGATTAGTTTGCCAGATTTAATGTGCCTAATTCATACACCACTTTTGGGTGCATTTGTTTGGAGGTAAAATAGGTAGTTATCATTAAAACGTGCAATTTTCTCGCTTGGTCTTGTTGTCCAGTTGTTTATGGTGTACTCTATCAAGACAGATACTAAGGACGTTAAGCAGGGAGGACGGCAATGGCAATGAAAAGGCACAAAAAGTATATCTGCATGTGCAGAACACTTTGTGGTGCGTCTTTTACCATCCCTGGATGATCACAACATGAAATTTGCCAGTGTGACCTATGGAGGTCGTGGACACACAAAAACAAATTTTGTTTCTCTTTCTAAACTTGGGTGCAGTCCCCTAGGGTTCAATTCCAGCAAAATAAAGCTTCATTTGGAATTTCCAGGTTTTGGAATAAATGTAACAAGTTTGAATAAAAGTAAATTCATTAAAATTGTATTGCAAAATGAGCTATCTGCTATTATATTGGGACCCTGGGATCAGCCCTAATGCCGTGTTTAGACTTGAGCGTGCTACCAAGGTATTGGAGTTAACTTACCTAGGTAAATATTTTGCATGTGTAAACGCCAACTGATACCATGGTAAACACCGCTCAAGACAATACAAAGTTAACTAAGGTAAAAGTTCGGTTTACCCTGCGAGCAGGCATGGTTAAGGTCGGTAACCAAGGTTTGGATGACAGATACATTCGCTTGCGGTCACATAGAATTTCACATCCTGTGGTGTCGGGATTGCGTCAGTCTCATTCGAACACGTTTTCGACCAGGTTTCCACGTTTGGTTTCAGTCTCCGAAGAAGTTAGGGCAAAAAAACGAAGACACAAAAGACACACCATTCTTCAACAAAATTTCCGTTTAATAGAGTTTCGAAGCAGAATTGGTTTCTTGGCCACGACCATCACGTCTAACGCGCCTTGTCTTGCGAAGGGCAATTTGTAGTAGAATTAATCGCTTTCGCCTCGACCACTTTAGGTGCTACAAAAGTAAGAGCTGCTGCAATCTCGATTCCTGGGTTTGCTGATCAAGAACAAGAAAATAAAACGCGAGGACTACAAGAGCCACAGCTTCTCTTTTAAATGCGAGCATTTTATGCGTGGATTTAGAATTTGCCGCCAATTCGATTAGATTGTGATTGATAACGGATTTACCTTAGTTATTTGAGCCCGTATAAACACTGTACAAATGTACCATGGTTTAGTCAGTTAATATTTACCTTGGTAAACGCTTGAGTGTAAAGACAGCATAAGTGTCCCCGTGGAAAATGACAGGCACCAACTTTAGATATCCTTTTCATCCAGCAGAATGTTTGTCTTGATTCAAAACTCCTGTTTGTTGCTTGTTACAAAGTTATAGGACTCTGATGAAGCAGGCTTTTTCTATTTTGCCAGTCAGTACTTCTGGTTAGCTACTTCAAATACAATCTTTATGGTAATTAAGTCACTTTGTGAAATCATCCTTTTAATAATTTTTCCTACTCTCTGTTAAACAAAGTTTACTTGTCTTTTGTTTAGGAAATTGCCGAGGCCTATCTTGGCAAGAAAGTCACACATGCTGTCGTCACAGTACCTGCCTACTTCAACGATGCTCAGCGTCAGGCCACAAAAGATGCTGGAACTATCGCAGGTCTCACTGTAATGCGTATCATCAATGAGCCTACTGCTGCTGCTATTGCTTATGGTTTGGACAAGAAGGAAGGAGAGAAGAATATCCTGGTGTTTGACCTTGGTGGTGGAACCTTTGATGTCTCCCTTCTCACCATTGACAATGGTGTCTTTGAAGTAGTCGCAACAAATGGTGACACCCATCTTGGTGAGTCTTTTTGACTAGCTGTTTTTTATCCCTTCTCTTTTAAATTGTACTCAGGTAGAGTGTAAAGACTTCTTTCACAAAATTGCTAGCATTTTGCTCGAGGTAGACTGATTTGAATGATAACCCTCTCAACAGAGGAGTGAGTGTATTGGCCCCTCAACCGCCCATAACTGCCCATGATAATCTCATCCCTTTTGTCACTAGTGACGTCGATCATCAGTCTTAACAATCACCTACAAATATGATACCTGATTTGTGCAGGGGAAGAGATTTTCCAACCATAACCAAATGAGCACAGTTCACTCGAACCAATCAGAGAAAACCATGCAAAAAAACATCTCCAATTAACGTGAAAATTCCAGAGAAAATCTTCTTCCAGAACTCATTTGAACCTCAGTTAAGACAATTCATGATTCTGAAAGTTGTCCCAAAAAGTCTTCTCCTACCAAAACGAAGCCTAGTAAATGCCCACCAAAAGAAGTGGGGATAAACTTAACAGAACTTGTAAACTGGTTAAAGAAGTTTGTACTGTTCTTGTATTCTAGGTGGTGAAGATTTTGATCAGAATGTCATGACACACTTCATCAAACTGTACAAGAAAAAGACAGGAAAAGATGTGCGCAAGGACAACAGAGCTGTTCAAAAACTCCGACGTGAAGTTGAGAAGGCCAAGAGAGCTCTCAGTAGTCAGCATCAGGCCAGGATCGAGATTGAATCATTTTATGATGGAGAGGATTTCTCTGAAACATTGACTCGTGCACGTTTTGAGGAACTGAACATGGTAAGGGCTTGGCATGTTTCTGGTTATTGTTGTTGGTGGAAGTGTGAAAGAGAAATAACTTTAACCCATTCGCTCCTGGACATTTTGCCGTAAAATGCGTTTTGAAGCTAGTCGAGTGGTTTTCTGGTCACTGTCGTGCTATAAAGAGCTAAAACTTACCACAAACCGGTTTACAGGTCGTACACTTCGCCGTCTTCTGATCCAGATGCAAAATATCAGCTTGCGAAGTTCGGGCATGCGCAGAGAGCAAAATTTCGAGATAGTTTTTGGGTTTAAAAGTGACACAGCAGTCTTGACTTTTACTTTTCGCTTTCTCTCCTCCCTTCTTTTTTCGCTTTTCTTGCCTCATTTTTTTTTTCTCTTGCTGGGCATTTAGTAGGCTTCAATTTGGTGGGAAGAGTTTTTAGGAAAGCTTTTAGGATCTTAGGATTAGGTGAAAGGAAAGGTAGGTGGGTAATGGAACAAGATTTTCATGGAGATTTTTAGGTCAATGTCACAAGGTTTTTTGCTTCTCTCTCCGGTGTCCTTGACTGAATTGTGCTCATTCTGGTATGGTTTGAAAGATCTCTTCACTCTGCACAAGTTAGCGAAGGAAGTTGTCCTTGACCGTCAAAACTGATGACGTCACAAAGGGTAGAAAGGACCTGGATCCGCACGGGCGGTTACAGGCGGTTCAGGGGCGAATGGGTTAAGCAGAATTGATTAAAAATCATTCTCTTGTAATGGCAACAACAAACTCGCTACAACATGAAAAAGGCAAGGCAAACTAGTTATCCCCATGATTTTACTGGGCATTCAAATTAATTTAGAATAGCAAATGGATTTTCCAGCTTATTGAAAATTGAAAAATATGGAATGTTTAGTTGTCTGAAAACAACTGTTTTATTTATTTACACAAATCAGTATTACCTGTGGACTTCAAACAATTCTTGTAAATTTAGTTAGCACAATATAGGCACTTAACCCCGTGAATCATTTCTCTTTGGTAACAAGAGGTGACATTGTGGTATGAATACTGAGTATTAGACCATTTTTGGAAAGAAAAAATAATCTTTTTTATTCTCTCTTCATGTTTTTGTGCTGTTAAATAAGTGTTTTGCACTTCTCTATAGTACTTCTTTTAGTAGTTTATCATCACTAATTTTATCTGTTCTGATCATTTTTTCAGAAACTGTTCCGTTCAACTTTGGAACCAGTCAAGAAGGTTCTTCAAGACGCTGATCTCCAAAAAAGTGAAATTCATGAAATTGTCCTTGTTGGAGGGTCAACCCGTATTCCTAAGGTCCAGCAGCTTGTAAAGGATCATTTTGATGGCAAAGAACCAAGCCGTGGTATCAACCCTGACGAGGCTGTCGCTTATGGAGCCGCTGTCCAAGCAGGTGTCCTGGGTGGTGAGGAAGATACAGGAGAGGTTGTGCTTCTCGATGTTAATCCACTTACTCTGGGTATTGAGACTGTTGGAGGAGTCATGACTAAGCTGATCACTAGGAACTCTGTCATCCCAACCAAAAAGTCCCAGGTCTTCTCCACTGCAGCTGATAATCAGAACACTGTTACCATTCAAGTCTTCGAAGGTGAGCGTCCTATGACCAAGAACAACCACTTGCTTGGAAAGTTTGACCTGACTGGAATCCCGCCAGCCCCACGTGGTGTGCCTCAGATCGAGGTTACTTTTGAAATCGATGTCAATGGCATCTTGAGAGTGTCTGCCGAGGACAAGGGAACTGGAAACAAGGAAAAGATCACTATCACCAATGACCAGAACAGGTTGACACCTGAGGACATAGAGCGCATGGTCAACGATGCAGAGAAATTTGCTGATGATGACAAAAAGGTGAAGGAACGCGTGGAAGCTCGAAACGAGCTCGAAAGCTATGCATACTCCTTGAAGAACCAGGTCGGAGACAAGGAGAAGCTTGGTGGAAAACTTTCCGAGGATGATAAAGAAACAATCACCAAAGCCGTTGAAGAAAAGATTTCATGGCTGGACAAGAATCAGGAAGCAGATGTAGAAGAGTTTAAGAAGCAAAAGAAAGAACTTGAGGACGTTGTGCAACCTATTGTTAGTAAGTTGTACCAGGGACAAGGGGGAGGTCAGGAGGGAGGTAGTACTCCACCCGAAGAAGAGAAACCCGATGAAGAGGAACATGACAAAGATGAGCTTTAAGACTTATTATTATGGTAGTAAAATAACAAAGGACAATTTGCACTTCCGTCAACACTCAGTGGCGTGCAATTTTTTAGGAAATCAAAGAAGCACTTTGTCACATTCTGACAGACATTGCTAAGTGGCTATCGTCTTGTTAATCGCCTACATTGCGGGAAAAGTCATTGTTTTCTAATTGGACATTAAGCCTAGCGAGAGCAGGAGGTGTGCGGTAATATAGTATAGTGTACAGCCTATTTGTAAATGGCCGTTGCCTTTTTTTCTCAGCTCTTGTAGTAAAAACCCTTGTTCTCAACTAATATTTGATCATTTTCCGACTGAAAACCATTGTTATTTATCCCAGCTCCCAAATTCTGGATTGCCAGAGAACTAGAGAAAAAAAGTTTTTCATTAATAAAAATGATAATTCGATATCTTTTGTCTCAGCTTTCTGTTGTTGTATTTTCTCCCGACCCCGCTTATTACTCCGTCGCTTAGGATCCGGTGAAAACCAGAAGCGGAATAAAAAAACAATCACAGCAACGCTCGCTCATCGTGTTTGGTTAAGTTCTTACGTGTTTCCGACTACTGTGGGTCACAAGCGACAGAGTTGTAAGCAGAATCAGAACGTTGTTTTCACTGGATCATAACGCTCTGTGCTTAGGTAACGAGGACTCCGTCGCCAGAGAAATCCTAAGGGGTACTATAGATGAGCTAACGCAAGCTCCATTTGTTTTTGTTTGTTTGTTTGAATGTAAGTAATCAATAATAATTTCTAAACCAGAGGACTCTCTGACTAGGGTGATTTTCAGAGAGGTTCTGAAAAGAGAAAAGAGAAAAAGGAGCGTAAAACGATAAAAAGCCACAAAAAAATTTCCTACACTAAAAACCGAAATGATCATAAAGAACAATTAAAAAGATAATAAATTAGCGCTAAAAAGTCACAAAGTCATTTGATTTTCTTAAAAGATATAAAACTGTTCATGTTTAGCAACATTGAAAATCACGCTTGTAACTGTCTCCAATTACTAAATTCTGTTCCGGACCAGTCTTAGAAGTGACAATGAGAATGTTGGGTCACGCACAAAAGTGACGTCACTTTCTCACCAAATTAAAACTTTTAAGTCCCTAAAATCAGCTACTACACAGTGCACAGTAAATAAATAAACTCTTTCAGAAGAAAAGTTAGCAGGAAGGGTGTTTGTAGTTTGTCACCAACATGCAGTCAACTTTCAAAACTTTCACTTTTGCCCATAGTAGTAGAGGGATAAAAGAAGACATTTTCTGTTAACACCATTTGCTTTATACAGATAACATGTTTTTTTGTATATGTATATTAAGACTGATTGAAAAAACTATAAGCACATTCACTGTTTTACAATTTTTGCTCAGGATCTTGCTGTGCAAATTAACTAGGTGTCCACATTCTTTGAGCCAAGAGTTAATAATAATTATTGTAACCCTATGTCCATTATCATTTCCCATCATAAAAAGTCAAGCCATAACAAATCAAAGATTTTTCTCAAGTAAACAACTAACCTCATCAAATTCTAGATCTTTTATCTCTTTGATTGTTTATGTATGATCAGGGCTGTGCTCTAGCAGAGCCCGGTAGCCCCTGGCGCCCAAGTTTTGCTCCTGGGTGACTAGAAAATCTCAGATTTTTCATACAAATCATAAAATGCTGGGCGCCTTAGATTTTACAGGTTCAGAGCACTGGACACCCTTCAATTTTCCTTAGAGCACAGCCTTGATGATGTCCTAGAAAAGCAAATTTTCGATCTTCAGAATATTGGCAGTATTACCCTGGGTGCCAAGTAGTTTTTTCAACCTGTTCCCAGGTTGTCTCTAGTATCCGTTGAGAGACCTTGGTTGGGTCTGGTCACATGTCTCCCAGAATCTGGGAGATTACATGTAAAACAAAACAGGATTTAGGGGATGGGGCAGATAAGTCTGAGATTTGCCTCTACAGAGAGTAGTCAAGTCAGGAAAGTGCAGCCATAAAACCATGTACCTGACCTTGTCTAAAAGGTCGTATTTTATTACATTGTAATCAAGAAAAAACCTTGAACGCCCAAAATAATGCACAAAATCCTTTGCCAGTGAAAGAGTAACTTCCTGCAGAATATCTCTGATATCTGGATGTTAATTGGATCATTGTTAATCTACCTGGACGCTTTCCTCTCCAAATATATTTGGCATAATTATGCAGAGAAAATCATGGATTTACCGCTTGTTCAGTCAAAAATAATTTAGGCAGTAGTTATATTCACACTGAAACGCACTAGATTTGAATTGCCATTTTTATGTTGTGGATACCACTTTAGAAAACAGATGTATGTGTTTTCAAGAGTACGATTATGCAGTTCAAAAAGGAGCCGAAAAGATGTATTAAGGGTTTCCGTCCTCTCTGGCCCCGAAAATAAATTAAACAGGTTGAAGAAACAGGAAGAGAGAATATGCCACTCAGTCAAAGTTTGATTGTTCTAATGAAAAGGGGTAAACAGAATCTTTAAAGAGTATATTTTAATCTACAGCTCTGTGTCTTTCAGTGTTTTTTTTTTTTTTTGCCGTTGTTTAAAATCAACAGGGTAGCCGTAAGCTTCTTTGTAAAAAATGGCTCGCAATGACTGCCAACTGTTTATTGATCCTTGTTTATCGTTTTCTTGAGGGTTAGGTATGCTGTAGAGGATGTCAAGAAATCACTGAGCAACCTATGTTTTTTAATTAAGTTTTCATATGTACCATATACGAGAAAGCCTTTCACTTGGAAGGTTATGTTGGCTGTTTTATCTCTGTTTATACTATTTCCTGCTGTCTTCTGTGTCACGTTGTGCTCATCCTTTGCATTTGTATGCACGTACCATACAATTCTTTTTTTATCTCTACTTACCACAAAAAGCGATATGTTTTTACTAGGGCTGGAGAAAGCTGACATTTCAGACGGTAGCGGCTTTCTGAAAGTCACTAGATCTAAAATATTATTTTGATTGTGTATGTAAAATAGATTCCCTGCTCTCATCTTAACTGCTACATGTATGTTTTTTCACACAGCTAATGGTATAGGTTTTACATATACTGATTCGGCTGGCCGATTACCATTGATACTTTCAATGCAAGTTCAACATGGAGATATTTTCCCTTCAATAAAAGCTAACAAACTAACACGCTTGTGTAGAACTCAAGATTGTAGATTTTAGCGATTGTTGTCATTGGTTAAACTGCTACAATGACTACAATGCGAGTTAATTCGCTTGTTTAATTTACCACGTGATAGTTCTGTTTATGCAGAAATTTCTCAAGTTTCAGTCATAGTTGTAAGGGTTAGCAAATCTATCTTGCTCTTTTGATTATTGCGTAAACGGTAAAAATGAATGGGACAAAACATTGAGAGACAAAGGACTCCTCCCTCATATTTAATTTTGTTCTGGAGCCACGTGACCACTCACCTGGCTCCGTAATAGCGAGTAGGGGAGAACCATGGGAACGAGGTTGTGGTTTCTATTTTTTCTTTTTAGCTCATGGATGACGTAGTCATGCCATGGGCTTTTGGAGGCACTCGAATGGCACTCGATCACTCACTCACTCACTCACTCGATTCACATTAATTTATTCATTAAAGTCAGATTAAACACGTTACTCCTACCTCCCTTACTTAGTATTACTTTTTTTCCAAGTGCCTTTTACGTATATGTTTGGAATATTCTAGAGGGTACTAGTAAGGCGAATTTTTTTTCCCGACACATCAATTATAGAGATTTTGTATATATAACAATATTTTAAAGAACACTGATAATATCATCCACAAGAAATGGACTTAGAATTGTTAAAAGGACATTGAAATAATTGAGCGTGGATCATTGTTGTATATTTGGACGAATTGTGCACTTTTGTTCCCGATATTGTACTTGATGTGGAGAAGATGCGATCAACAGGAGCGTGAAAGAGCTATTGCAGCCTGACGATGGGATTTCGTTCAGCGAAAAGCGAATAAGCCAAAGAGCCTTATAATCACTGCAAAAAAACTGTCCTCGAATTGTTAAAGCGACATTGAGGAGTATCTATTGAGGTTTATTCAGTTATTTGGACGAATCCGTTCGACCATTTGTCTTCGTATGCAAACAGGGAATAAATCAATGTTGTGTCAACTAGAAGCACAGGTTTTAGAACCAACAAGCGTTACGCTATTTTGCTTGAATTCTTAGGTGATCTTTGCCTTAAAGTAGGGTTTTGTTTGTCGGTGATTCCATTTAGCAGTGCTATTAATGTAATTTCTACAAGAAATGCTGCGCTGGTATAAACAAGTCTCTGGCGAAAGGCAATCGGATACTGCGACTGCGTTTAAATTACTTGGCTAGGTCAGAGCACGTACTGCTTTGAGCTTAATCCGTTTTACATGTATTAAAATAATTTTTAGTTCGTGTTTATCAAAAGCGCGTTCTAAAGCAGTTCAATTTAGCCATAAACGCCTGTATTCTGTATTTAATATAGCTCGTACTGCATATACTAACCGTTACGTACTCATCATATGGAAACATTTATTTGAAAGCATCGCACTTTTAAAACCACGGTTTCATTAAAACAGATAAAACTCATGTATGTAAAACTTGGCTGTTTTACAAGAAAGTGCACTGTCGTTCGGAAAGTGTTTGACAGTCACATGAGAAAGCAAACTATTTTACAACTAAAAAGCGTTAATAATTGCTTTTAAGGTGATTCCCTAGTAAAAGAACCTAACATAGATTGTAGATGAAACTTGGTACACTAACGTAACAAGTCAAGAAGATGATAAAAAGGTAATAAAAAGTGGGGGTCACAGTGCTCGTTTTGACGTCACAATGCTGACAAATAAGGCTATTTTGGACCCTTTGACAAAAACCGCCCGCAGCCCAAAACTAGACAAAAAGGAAAGATTTTGTCAATGATGCATGTGCTATCGCACAGAATTTGACTTTAATGTATTGTTTATCCACTTACGTATCAGAAAAATGCTTTTTAATGCCCTTGTTTTTACTTTACGCTCCAAAGTAGAATTAAATTGGACACGCGCTATTCGACACGTGATAGCTCAATCCGTACAATTTAGTAAAATTGCCGAAAAACTGAAAATAGATTTGTGCCAATTTTTTTCTCACTGAAAGGAAGCACTGTCCTTATTAAAATCATGAAATAAAAAATGAGGGTCACCGTACTCGTTTTTGCGGTAGAGCTGCAGAAAGTGCGCACCAAATGCATTTTCCTTGATTTTTGAGATAGGACTGGGGCGAGTTTCAAAATAGAATGTATGCGAAAAGGGGGAAGAAAGTATTAAAAAATCCGTTTTTACAGAATTTACATCGAGATATCACATTTAGGACACAATGTGATAAAGAAAGCGTTTAAATGAAAATCAAAGTGAATAATTACAAATTAAACATCCGCTACCGAGGTTCTCTGTAAGGAAGTCGAACTCAGCAACACGCCTACTGCTTACGTTATGCGCATTCCCACCACATTGAGTCTCACCTCGGCAAGAAACAACCGCAAGCAAAAATTGCAATAGCGTTTCTCTTCGGTCAACTTCATTTTAATAATGTTACTTCACATGCTCTTTTTTACGGAGGCTATCTTGTTATGCGCAGTAAGAGATGCGCAGTGCAAAACCAGGGAATCACCTTAAAAGTGATCTTTGCTTTGTAAGTAGAAATGCTACGCTGATAAAAAGTTTCTATAATATTCAGGTACACATGCAATCGGATACTTCGAGTCACGCTGTATTTTGGCAAGTCCGTACACAATGAACCGTTCAAAAAGATTTATATGTTTTTCTTTGATTATTGAACTGTCTTTTCTACACTAATTCAGTTCATCCATGAGCTCGCTCCTTGGAGCCTTTGATTTAAAATGTGTACGAAGCTTTCTCATACTTAGCCTGCGTAGCAGGCCCTTGGAAGTAGTGGGCGAAAGAGAGAACGGGCATGCGCGTCTCCTTCTCGCGCGCCCGTTTTTTCTTGTGCCCACTACTTCCAAGCGCCTGCTACGCAGGCTATCTCATACTGTGCCCCACCCCTACGGTTTATTTCGAGAACGGACCTCTGGAGCCAGGGTATGGCAGTGGGTGACAACCGATCAAATCTGGGGTAAATAATCTTTGCATTTGAGACGGTTTCCCCCTCGACCACGTCCTCAACTATAAATTGTTTGCACATAACTTCTATTTCGAGCGGAAAATAAACCGGGTATCCGGTAATAACAATAGGGATACTTTCCAAAAGGTAAATCTAAACTTGTTGAGAGAGAAGATTTGTGGAAGACTACTGAGAAGGAGTCAGCTGAAGGAGTGAGGAAAGCTTAGAAATATTACCTTTCGTGGATAAAACAAACTTCACGTAAAACACAATTCAGTTTTTAGTCCAACACTGATAGATTCTTCGGGCCCCAGGGTTCGCAAATACGCCAAATTTGGTTCAATCTAGACCACTTCATTTTCCGCCATTTTCCTTTACTTCACCTGTGCCTAAACATTTTTCGCGCCATATTTTTTAAAAGCAATCATCCCAAAAACTAGTTAAACCGGTTTATTTTAACACTAATCTCGGATTAGTTAATCGTGGGTTTATTTCGCTTTCAGGAACTCCTTTTTAACCCACGATTAGTTATCCGAGGAATAAGAAAATTAATCGTGGATTTGATGCTAATCGGAGGATAGTTTAATCGGCTTTCCAGGAACCGGGGCCGGAAGTTTTAGGTGAGTATTTTTTAACCTTTTACTTGACTTTTATTGTTTTCATTTGAAAAACAACTTCTTATTCTTTTTCTTCATAAATTTAGACCAGTTTTCTTTAGAATTGGTTTGATATTTTTGCTTTATTTACGCTTTTTTCACAGGTGTGGATGACACATGTCGGTCGAAAAGCATCTCAAGTGAGCTTATTTTTGTACATGATTTTGCTTGTCCTTTCCGTTTTCATTTTGATATATAACTCTAATACTGTTTATCTAAATTGTTTCTTAACGTTTGGACGTGCGTTTTTCTTTCAAGTTTTTATCTGTTGCTATGTTTCAGTCACCGAATATATATCTTTTTTATAACTAGACAAAACATGCCTTTTTTGCCTATGGCTGCTTTAATTTTGATATATAATGGTGTTCAGCTTCAGGTCGGGCATCAAAATAAAAGGCGAGAAGCATTTAAACGTGCTCATATAAGTTGCTAGACGTGATAACGGGCTGTATATTCTTTGCATGTCGTCGAGATCAAAAAGTTTGTACTGCTCGTAAGGAAAATCTAAGTTAGTTCACATCATACAGGAGTAGAAACTCCTCTTCTGTAATTAACCTTTCATCTAATGCATAGAGCAACTGTTCTCGAACCTTCTTTAGGGACATTTTTCCCTAAACATTTAGTTTTGTGTCCGAGTCTCTCCGACTATTTCGTTCACGCCGTACTCAGGGATTGTTTTGGTTGCTAAAGTATATTTATTTTCGCGGGCTTTTGCGCGGACGGCGCCTTGTATCCCCAGTTCCCGTGCGATCTAGTTCGCCGTAGCCGTCCTGAAAACCGTCGGTGCTAAAAGTCCCTAGTGTATACATGACAGGAACACGCGCTGGAAAGTCTGAAAATGTTTTTTTTTTTGTTGCGATACTTGACTCCAAATATTCCAAAATGACGCCAAAATTTGTGAAGCAGCAGTCACAGGGACTCCACTCATTAATAAATTTTCAACCCTGGATTCTTCCACAACGTTCACCATGATGTGGGCTGATGCAATATAGTGCAATCAGCCTCTAGTGTTACAATCTCCTACATGCACTTCCGGTAACTAATTTCCGGTTACAGTTGAGTTTGTATCCAACAGATATTATTGCAAAGCTAAAGAGCATAAACTTATGTTTATGTACTTTTAAGACTTCAACGTCTTTCGACGAACACAGTCTCTGAGGACTGAGTATTGAAAAAGCTAATGAAAAGGACATCTCCATACCTCTGCAACAGAGAACCACCAACACTCCTCAGCAAAACTCTCTGCTGACCTCGTGGTTGCTGAGCTCGAGTGAAAACGAGGTGGCCCATGGCCAACTTCCACCAAAGTTACACGAAGCAGTTCGACCGTAAACGAAAACGTAATCTTGTCATGAAAACAACGTAATCTTTGCAACAGGATTTTAGGCTATTTCATGCCAAAAAATGCACTGGACGCTCTCAAAAAATATAAAATGTATGTAATAGTGTTATATTAGCACCATAATTCACCCAATTTTCACGCTATTTATGGAAGGGCTGATTCTAGTAACCGGAAATGAAGAATTTGCCAAGCGGTGGCGATCTCAAAAGTTGACACAACATCCGAGAAAAGCGGAGTGAAAATGACGAAATCGTGTAGCGTGGACCAATCAGAATCGGCCTGCGTGAAGAAGGCTGTCCAATCAGCGAGCTACACGCGTGGTAGCGAGCGAAATATCAACCGGCTCGAGAACTTTTCGTCAAGAATTTTACTGTAGTGTTCTTGTTAGTGGAGATTGTCACCGGTTTTTCTGTAAGAAATTATAGGACGGATTTTCATTATGAAGTCGATTTGCACATTTTGTGCTCTGGCCCTAGCCAGCAGTTTACTCCTAGTTAGTGGTGAAGACAAGAAAGATGAAAAAGCTGATAAAAAAGATGTAGGAACTGTAATCGGTATCGATCTTGGAACGACGTATTCTTGGTAAGTACACATCAATTTGTTGAACCGGTACCCATATACCCATGTCCAGAGTATCTCGTACGTCAAATTCTGCGCGACTTACAGTCATGTCAGACTGTTTCGCAATGGTTTTAACCGCTGGTTTTTACTGTGATTCCCGGGCTCATAATGTTCGGAAAGTTCGAGTGGTGAAATACATAGTTGTTTATGGTCAAATAAAAGCCGCTGATCAAAAGAAGAAAGAAAAGCTAAGGAAAGAAATAAGCTTTCGACCATGAGGTTTTTGAGACAATTTAGATGATTTTTGGCACAGATATTGCAGAGCGAAGGTCTTAGATTTAAGCCGTGTAGTAGAAGCGTATTTATAAATAGAATTAACCCCAAATTCTTTAAACGTGGGGCTTCGCTTCCTACCCTAATCATAGCTTCTTTTCGCGTGCAAATCATTTTATTTACGCTGTGCCCACATGGCCGGTAAGCGGTCAAGGTTTTCAAGGTTTTCAATAAATTTGACTTATCCAAGAATCCCAACCAACCCAAACTATCATATGTCGATTAAGAAAAGTCAAGCGATCCTGAAACGCTTTATAGATCTCAAGTTTAGCCTTTGGCTTACGCTGAGCTCAGAAAACGAAACCATGTTTCGTGACACTTAGCGGAACTTTTTTCAGCTTCCTCTTTCCTCTTTCCTCTTTCTCCTTTCCCGACTTATCTAGGAAAGATCGAAGGACTCTGCTAGCAGGGTAGACTGGCGGTCATTGAGTGTTTTGACAATCTTGACCGGCAGTCGACCCGGAAAATTCTAAGTGTCACAAAACATGGTTTTGTTTTCTGAGCCCATCGAAACCAAACGCTATAGACTTGAGATTTATAAAGCATTTTAGGATCGCTTGACTTTTCATAATTGACATATGATAGTTTGGATTTGTTGGGATTCTTAGATAGGTCAAATTTATTTAAAATACCGGACTGCCGCCGCGTCATTTAGTGTTTTGAAAACCTTGACCGGTTAGCAGCCATATAGCCACAGCGTTTTATTTACCAGTTAAAGACGATTTAGATTGTTTCTTTGACACTCGGTGAAATAAAATCCATATTTTCTTTGGTTTGTCTGACTTGAAGTGAGATCCACCATTTCAAACTTGGTTATAATTAGATTATTTACATTTTGCCGGTGATGGCTGCTCTTTAAATTTTCTGCATCGCTATTTACCTAGATTATTTTTTATTAAACTTGAGGAGTTCTGTGTCTTTTACAGTGTTGGTGTTTTCAAGAATGGACGAGTTGAAATCATCGCAAACGACCAAGGAAACCGAATCACTCCATCTTACGTGGCTTTCACTCCAGAAGGAGAACGATTGATTGGTGATGGAGCAAAAAATCAGCTGACCACGAATCCAGAAAACACTATTTTTGATGCCAAACGCTTGATTGGTAGAACATGGGACGATAAATCGGTTCAAAAGGATTTGGAGTTTTTTCCCTTTAAAGTAATCGAAAAGAACAAGAAGCCCCATGTTCGTGTAAACGTGAAAGGAGAACACAAGACTTTTGCTGCTGAAGAGATTAGCGCCATGGTTTTGAGTAAAATGAAGGTAAGATAAAACAAATTTTACTTATAACGATTAGTTTTGCAGAGGTCCTTTCAGGGGCACCCAACGAGAATATAATTCAAAACCACTTAAACATAGCCTTGTTAAATGTAGTTTAGTATTTAAACGGTAGATATAGGTATATTTTTATCCCCTAAAAATTTTTCATCTGTTCGGATTTCCTAGTTGGAAGTCTAGTGATCCGAAAATTATAGGGATCAAAAGCTACCTTTTCGAAAATTTCAGCCAAAAAAAAGGCTCCCGAAAATTCTAGGTGACCTTTTATGAGTAAAAAATCCGTTAAAAATGGGCAATTATACCATTTTTTAGATGTTCGAAAATCCTAGGAGAGGATGGCAAGCAAGAAATTTTACAACAAATGTTCCGAAAATTCTAGATCTCAAATCGTCTTCCGAACAGATATTTTCCGAAAATTGTCGTTGGGTGCCCCTGTTGAGCTAAGAAACGGATTATTGAAAGAGGTTACATCTTGAATTATATTTTGAATTAACTTGCTGGTGCTGTATGTCAATTGCAGTACTTACAGTCTCAGAGCAGGTAGTGATGCAAAAGTTTCTGTAAACAAAAAATAAAAATTTTATCATGTTGGTTTAACTGATTAGTTTGCCAGATTTAATGTGAATAATTCATACACCACTTTTGGCTGCATTTGTTTGAGGTAAAATAGATAGTCATTAAAACATGCAATTTTCTCGCTTGGTCTTGTTGTCCAATTGTTTATAGTCGACTCCATCAAGACAGATACTCAGGACCTTAAGCAGGGAGGACGGCAATGGCAACGAAAAGGCAAAAAAAGTAATTCTGCATGAGCAGTACACTTTAGCTTGGTGATGCATTCTTTTACCATCCCTGGATGATCACAACATGAAATTTGCCAATGTGACCTAATCGCAACCGCCTAATGGAGGTCGTAGACACACGAACACAAATTTTGTTTCTCTTTCTAAACTTAGGTGCAGTCCCCTAGGGTTCAATTCCAGGGAAAGAAAGCTTCATTTGGAATTTTCAGGTGTTTGAATAAATGCAACAAGTTTGAATAAAAGTAAATTCATTAAAATTGTATTGCAAAATGAGCTATCTACTATTATATTGGGACCCTGGGATCAGCCCTAAATGTCCCCATCACATAGAGTGGAAAATGACAGGCACCAACTTTAGATATCCTTTTCATCCAGCAGAGTGTTTGTCTTGATTCAAAACTCCTGTTTGTTGCTTGTTACAAAGTTATAGGACTCTGATGAAGCAGGCTTTTTCTATTTTGGCAGTCAGTACTTCTGGTTAGCTACTTCAAATACAATCTTGGTAATTAAGTCACTTTGTAAAATCATCCTTTTAATAATTTTTCCTACTCTCTGTTAAACAAAGTTTACTTGTCTTTTGTTTAGGAAATTGCTGAGGCCTATCTTGGCAAGAAAGTCACACATGCTGTCGTCACGGTACCTGCCTACTTCAACGATGCTCAGCGTCAGGCCACAAAAGATGCTGGAACTATCGCGGGTCTCACTGTAATGCGTATCATCAATGAGCCTACTGCTGCTGCTATTGCTTATGGTTTGGACAAGAAGGAAGGAGAGAAGAATATCCTGGTGTTTGACCTTGGTGGTGGAACCTTTGATGTCTCCCTTCTCACCATTGACAATGGTGTCTTTGAAGTAGTCGCAACAAATGGTGACACCCATCTTGGTGAGTCTTTTCGACTAGCTCTTTTTTATTCCTTCTCTTTAAATTGTACTCAGGAAGAGTGTAAAGACTTCTTTCACAAAATTGCTAGCATTTTGCTCGAGGTGGACAGATTTGAATGATAACCCTCTCAACAATTTTTTTGTGCAGAGGAGTGAGTGTATTGGCCTCTCAACCGCCCACAACTGCCCATGATAATCTCATCCCTTTTGTCACTAGTGACGTCAATCATCAGTCTTAACAATCACCTACAAATTCAACACCTGATTTGTTCAGGGGGAAGAAATTTTCAAACCATAATCAAATGAGCACAGTTCACTCCAACAAATCATAGAAAAACATGCAAAAAAACATCTCTAATTAACCTGAAAATTCCAGAGAAAATCTTCTTCCACAACTCATCTGAACCTCGATTAAAATAATTTCATGATTCTGAAAGTTGTCCCAAAAAGTCTTCTTCTACCAAAATTAAGCCTAGTAAATGCCCACCAAAAAAAGTGGGGATAAACATAAGCGAACTTGTAAAATGCTTAAAGAAGTTTGTACTGTTCTTGTATTCTAGGTGGTGAAGATTTTGATCAGAATGTCATGACACATTTCATCAAACTGTACAAGAAAAAGACTGGAAAAGATGTGCGTAAGGACAAAAGAGCTGTTCAAAAACTCCGACGTGAAGTTGAGAAGGCCAAGAGAGCCCTCAGCAGTCAGCATCAGGCCAGGATCGAGATTGAATCATTTTATGATGGAGAGGATTTCTCTGAAACATTGACACGTGCACGTTTTGAGGAACTGAACATGGTAAGGGGGTGGCATGTTTCTGGTTATTGTTGTTGGTGGTAGTGTGAAAGAGGAATGACTTTAAGCTGAATTGATTAAAATTATTCTCTTGTAATGGCAATAACAAACTCGCTACAACATGCATGAAAAAGGCAAGGCAAACTAGTTATCCCATGATTTTATTGGACATTCAAATTGATTTAGAATAGCAAATGGATTTTCCAGCTTATTGAAAATTGAAAACTATGGAATGTTTAGTTGTCTGAAAACAACAGATTGTTTTATTTATTTACACAAATCAGTATTACCTGTGGACTTCAAACAATTCTTGTAAATTTAGTTAGCACAATATAGGCACTTGACCCCCTGAATCATTTCTCTTTGGTAACAAGAGGTGACATTGTGGTATGAATACTGAGTATTAGACCATTTTTGGAAAGAAAAAATAATCTTCTTTATTCTCTCTTCATGTTTTTGTGCAGTTAAATAGGTGTTTTGCACTCCTCTATAGACTTGACATAGCGCCTCCTTGAGTAGTTTGTCATCACTAATTTTCATGTGTTCTGATCATTTTTTCAGAAACTGTTCCGTTCAACTTTGGAACCAGTCAAGAAGGTTCTTCAAGACGCTGATCTCCAAAAAAGTCACATTCATGAAATTGTCCTTGTTGGAGGGTCAACCCGTATTCCTAAGGTCCAGCAACTTGTAAAGGATCATTTTGATGGCAAAGAACCAAGCCGTGGTATCAACCCTGATGAGGCTGTGGCTTATGGTGCCGCTGTCCAAGCAGGTGTCCTTAGTGGTGAGGAAGATACAGGAAAGGTTATGCTTCTCGATGTTAATCCACTCACTCTGGGTATTGAGACTGTTGGAGGAGTCATGACTAAGCTGATCACTAGGTATTCCGTCATCCCAACCAAAAAGTCCCAGGTCTTCTCCACTGCAGCTGATAATCAGAACACTGTTACCATTCAAGTCTTCGAAGGTGAGCGTCCTATGACCAAGAACAACCACTTGCTTGGAAAGTTTGACCTGACTGGAATCCCGCCAGCCCCACGTGGTGTGCCTCAGATCGAGGTTACTTTTGAAATCGATGTCAATGGCATCTTGAGAGTGTCTGCCGAGGACAAGGGAACTGGAAACAAGGAAAAGATCACCATCACCAATGACCAGAACAGGTTGACACCTGAGGACATAGAGCGCATGGTCAACGATGCAGAGAAATTTGCTGATGATGACAAAAAGGTGAAGGAACGCGTGGAAGCTCGAAACGAGCTCGAAAGCTATGCATACTCCTTAAAGAACCAGGTCGGAGACAAGGAGAAGCTTGGTGGAAAACTTTCCGAGGATGATAAAGAAACAATCACCAAAGCCGTTGAAGAAAAGATTTCATGGCTGGACAAGAATCAGGAAGCAGATGTAGAAGAGTTTAAGAAACAAAAGAAAGAACTTGAGGACGTTGTGCAACCTATTGTTAGTAAGTTGTACCAGGGACAAGGGGGAGGTCAGGAGGGAGGTAGTACTCCACCCGAAGAAGAGAAACCCGATGAAGAGGAACATGATAAAGATGAGCTTTAAGACTTATTATTATGGTAGTAAAATAACAAAGGACAATTTGCACTTCCGCCAACACTCAGTGCAATTTTTTAGGAAATCAAAGAAGCACTTTGTCACATTCTGACAGACATTGCTAAGTGGCTATCGTCTTGTTAATCGCCTACATTGCGGGAAAAGTCATTGTCAGGAGGTGTGCGGTAATATAGTATAGTGTACAGCCTATTTGTAAATAGCCGTTGCCTTTTTTCTCAGCTCTTGTAGTAAAAACCCTTGTTCTCAACTAATATTTGATCATTTTCCGACTGGAAACCATTCTTGTTATTTATCCCAGCTCCCAAATTCTGGATTGCCAGAGAACTAGAGAAAAATTTTTTTTCATTAATATAAATGATAATTTGATATCTTTTGTATCGGATTTGTGTTGTAGTATTAATTCTGGGTGCCACAACAAACTATTATCGCTGTATGGCTGTTTCCTGGTTTTTAATTAGCTGTGAAATCAGAGTAGTACTGCCGGATAAGTCGTAGGCTCGTAGGATTCAGAGTCGCAATAATCAGAACTTCTGCATTTTCTCCCGACTCCGCTTATTACTCCGTCGGGTAGGATCCGGTGAAAACCAGAAGAGGAATAAAAAACAGTCACGGCGACGCTAGCTCATCGTGTTAGGTTGCGTTCTTGCGTTTTTCTGACTACTGTGGGTCACAGGCGAAAGAGTTTTAAGCAGAATCAGAACGTTGTTTTCACTAGACCATAACGCTCTGCGCTTAGGTTCAGGAATTCTCTGGCGACGGAGTCCTCGTAGGGGTATGGGTGAGCTAACGCCAGCTCCATCTGTTTTTGTTTGTTTGATTGATTGTAAGTAATCAGTAATAATAATTTCTAACCAGAAGAACTCTCTGACTAGGGTGATTTTCAGAGAGGTCTTGAAAAGAGAAAAGATAAAAAGAAGCGTAAAACGACAAAAAGCCACAAAAAAATTTCCTCACCCACAGAGCTATTCTCGACAGGTCTTCATCAAGAGCATTCTCGAGATCTTTTATGTTAGAGCCTGATTAGCAGTACAAAACGGTATCGTCCGCATAAAGGGATACGTTGCATTTATGTAAACAAAGAAAAGTAAGGGCCCCAGGATGCTCACTTGTGGTACACCATAGATAACAGGTCGAGATGATCGGAGTTCTCTTTGCCGCGTGAGGTGCGCTGCTTCCTATGAACTAAAGAGAGTTACTATAGAGTGCATGGCAAGCCGCTATAAATAACGCGTTAACGCTTGCGGCTATTTTAATCACTCATCTGTACAGTTTTTTCCATGTTCAATGTTGTTTTGGCAATCGAAACCAAGCTGAATTTTGTTTCTTTAGACGATAAAAACCTTCAAAGACGACGACAATTTGTTGGCGAACGCTATACAAAACTCTTATGCTGGTCAGGTTCAATGTCTGAGTCACAGCAGGGACCAGAAATTTTAACCAACTTCGATCAACTTCAATTCCTCCTCTTTCTTTTTTCATTTTCTCGTTCTCAGACTCCTCACGGTTAGACAAAAGGAGTTGCCTGTGGTGGAGGCAGGGGGGGGCCCACGACTTAGCGAAATTTCGTGTACCTATGATCCACCGATTTATAACATCACATCCGGTTTCAGAGTTGCTCTTCTGTTTTCGCGCGAGGCACAAAGATGGACGCCCGGGGGGGGGCTCTCATATGAAAGGGGCGGGGATGCTCGTCGTCTCACTTAGGGGTGTAAATTTCAAATTTTGGTCTCACTTAGGGTGTTCTGGGCAAAACACCATTATATTTAGCCGTAAAGGTCTCTTTTAAGGTTGCACTCGAAGAAATATTAAAAAAGTTCAATTCGTGCTATTTACTCATGTAATCAAAGTTTGGTCTCCTTTAGGCGTTTAATTCAAAATTTCCAACGAGCATCCCCGCCCCTTTCATATTGGAGTCCCCCCGGGCTTGGAATTCTTTCAAATACACTGCTGTCCTTCTAGGGTGAAGTAAGTAAGTCCAAAACTCAATGGATCGGAGTTCGGTCCAACCGGAAATGTTGAGAATTCGTAATTGTCTTCTGAATTTTCTCGCATCAAATTCCAGATAATTTTAAGTTGACGAGTCCCAGTATGAAACACCACTAGTTTAAGAGCAACTTTTCTTTCCATTTCTCCATGAGAAAACACTTAACTTCGCAGAAAGAAATCAAAAAAACGATGTGTTGAAATTAAGCAGAAGATCAGAGAAGCATGTAGCTACTGTATGGATCAACCTTATTTCAGATGTCTGTTCCAGCTAGCTCGAAAATCCAAACAATCTGGATTGTCTAAATCCGAAAAAAGTTTGGCTAAAAGGAATGCACCTTAGATGTCCAAACTTTCAAGGTTTGTTTACAACAAGGGTCATCAAAAGTCACGTGAAATTATACGTGAAATTTGACGCTCAAGAAAGGGAACTGTATCATTGTCAAAACTTTGATCCTGAATGTGAATACAGCAAACACAAAGCTTTCCGGGTCCGAAAAGCTACCAGGACTTTCAAGAAACAGGCCCCAGGTGACATCCGGATAGTCAAAGGTATTATAGTTTATTTAACAAAAAGTTGTCTGATATCTTATGGAATAAAACTCTTAATTCTTCGTAGTAAGCACGAAGTTTGCAACACTTTGTTACGGAGGTATGTAGAGATAACGAGACATACAGATGATCTGTCGTTGAAGACTTAGGAAGTGCGATTGCTCAGTCATCCAGGCCAGGGCCTCATGTTAAAAACACTCGACAATCGATTATGATACACAACAAAATAAATAAAATATGAATTATCATAAAAGATCTAAAAACACTTGAGACCTAAGAATACGTAAAAATATGGAAACGGATAAAGTTATATCCATTTCATGCACTGACAACCTGAGAGCTTAACATTGGTCACATGGGCGCGAAGTGGTCGAGGATTTGGCACTGATGAGCTGGTTATAGACTGCCAGCAGTCTCTAATTTTTTTTTGAGTTACTGCACGCGAAACCCAAGCACGCGAGCCCCAAAGCAACGATAAACGAGGGCGAAAGCACGAGGAGAAAAAATAAGTTCTGTCTGGGGACAACGAAGCTATCAAGGTAATTTAATCAACCAATTCAAACCGAGTAACTTGAAACGATTTATAAATAGAACCATAAGCAACTGAAAAATTTTACTTTTTTAAAAATCTGGTAAGATTACTTTGAATTCCTTTCCCTTAAGGAAATTTACAGCAGTTTCCTCCCGTAAGATATCCTTAAATTTAGTTTTCAAGCAATTACCGCTGGGTTCGTGATTGTTCGTAGTTAGTTGTGACACGTGACTATTCTTACCGCTTGCATCTCGACCACAGACCGCAGTCAATGATCTGTCAACCGCTGTAACATTCTAAGTGTCACAAAAAATGGTTTCGTCTTCTGAGCCCAGCGAAAACCAAACGCTAGGAGATCTGTAAAGCATTTCAGGATCGCTTGACTTTTCTTAATCGACATCAAGAGCTATAATAGGACTGTCCTATTATGGCTCTTGTCGACATATGATAGTTTAGGTGAGCTGAAATTTTTCAATTTTTTTAAATTTACTGAGAATATAAGTCATTTAGTGTTCAACACCTTGACCGGTTACCGGCGACAAGGCTTCTATATGGAGGCTGCTTAACATTTAAACCACCGCCTCGTGAATTGGCTTTAGTTATCACAGCTTAAAACGCCGAAAAAACAGAAAAAGCGATTGCATGATTTTGCTCAATGGCGGTCCATCGCGGCCATTTGCATCGTTAGGCAAAAATCAACCTAATCTCAGACCAAGTCAAATTCTCATCTACCGTATTAATTCGGATAAGCGCCAACCTCGAATTAGCGCCCACCTCGAATACGCGCCCATCGTAGAGGCAGAAAAAGTTAATAAGCGCCCAGCCTCAAATAAGTGCCCACTCTCAAGGCCCAAAAATTTAATAAGCGCCCAGGGCGGTTAATCGAATAAATAAGGTATATGATAACACCCAGATGCTTATGAGAATTAGCTCGATCCAGCGTTTATTTCCCGTAGAAGAAAAGGATTTAGTGCATCGCAACGCTTTTGGCCAGGCCTGGCTTTTGGCGTTCTTGGTAACAATAGTCGCTTCATCATTTTAGTCGAGCCAACGAGCTTACTTCGCAACGTGACAAAAATAACATTAGTGACCAATTACGCTATGATTTCTCATAGACGAAAGTACGGTGGCCCATAGGTGCCATTCCAAAATTTACACCTTCCAAATTTTATTCAGTAGAATTCTTTTTTAATTTCATCATAACTGTTTATCTCGTGATAATTTACGATGAAGGCTTGGTGTTCCTCTCCTTCTTTCCAGACCATGAAGATGTCGTCTATGAATCTACGCCAAACGAGGGGCTCGAAGGTAGCTGCGTAGCAGGGGCTTGGAAGTAGTGGGCGAAAGACCGTTTCGTCGTGTGCCCACTACTTCCAAGGCTACTCGAAGAGGGCCTTGTCGATTGCGTATTGTTCAAATTTGCCCATGACAGGAGCCCATGCCCATGAATAAATTTAACCAGGGCGTAATAAGCTAGCCTAGCTCCTTACGCCCTGGTTTAACCAATCATAACGCGCGAACTATCTTAGTTATTTTATAAAATCATTTCAAGAATATTTTTCTTGCTCTTTTTCCCCTTCCTTATCTAACATCTACTCTCCCCTAACTCCTAAGGAAGGTTTGATACACTGATCAACTGCAACACTGAACTTTTTTCAAGTAAATCTATCGTCCAAATTTGGTTTATTCGCTGTTTTCGTGAAAGAGGCCTTAAAAGATACAAAAAGGGTTCAGCATCGCGTTTTACCCTGATTCACATGTTTTCATGTTTTTGGAAATCGTGCAAGTCTGCTTGCATTTAGTGTATAAGGGTCAGTTGCAAAACGAATAAGCGATAAAAACTTTCTGGAAGCATCCAAAATGTAGCAAATTTGTCTGCATTAAGTCCAGTCTTCAGTTAATGCATAATACATTTTGTAGAAATTCCAGGATATCTCGAAATTCCTCTCATAGATTTTTGTGAAACTTCGCACAACGGAAGACAAGCACCCAAGGTATACGTAGCCTAAAGCATTTCCAAAAAAAATTGCTGCTAAGGGATGAAATTTGATTTAGAGCTAAAAATATTGTGACGTCGTTGCCACTATCGCCCAAAAAATAGTATCATAATAAAGTTTAATTTGTTTAGTATAACAAATTCAAGGTGTCGCTACAAAAAAACTGTATCAAGTCTATCAAGCCACCTCAACTTCACTTACGGCTCCTACATGGTAGGAGTATTTTTTCACTTAACTTGAGTTGTTTTTCATTGTAATCCTTACAGGTTATTATGGAGGCTGATCCAAAGGTACCGATAAACTACCACACACTTGAAGCGGAGGTTATAGCTGAATTAAGAACTAGAGACAGATTTGCCCCAATAGAAGAAAGGCAGGATACTGGAGTGTTAGCTCTTGATGTCATTTCTTCAATAAGTCATGGTAATACTTTATTAAAAGGAAACAAATGCCATGTATATTTGGGTTGCGTTCTTTGACAAAAAGTTCACTAGTAGAGGATGTATGCGTTGCGGGCTGTCCAAATGCAAATTAGTGATCAGAAATATTTCTTTTATAGATCATTTACCTTAAATGCAAACTTTTATGCTTCGTCCCTTCCTTTTTCTTAATTGGTTTTTCTGTTTTCTTTCTTTACCCATCAGTCTGTCATTCATTTGTATCTCATCTTTCAGTTTCTATTTACATTTCTTCCATTTTCACTCTTCCCACAATGATTTCTGACTAAATCTGGGACACGTTATCTTATTTGAAAGCTCGCCAGAAGCTGGTCTTATCAGACATTGAGGTACAACTGACGTCTATGAAAATAACCTGGTCACTTGAGAAATATGTGGTGTCTTTTAAAAGAGCGAGCAGCCGCTAAATTATTTCAGAATCATCAAATTGTGAATTCATTTTCAAGGGGGAGGGGGGCGGGGGGGACCGGGGGGACCCCAAACTGGCTTTAAGAATTCGGCAACAGAGTACAGCGTCGTTCGAAACCCAGCGAGACGAATATTCCGGTTGCTCAGGGTTCGCCAAGTCAGGTGAGGCAAATCAGGCAGCATTGATGTAACATCTGTAACATCTGTAAACCTGAAGAAGGCTGGTTTGGCCAGCCGAAATATTGTTATGAAAAAACAATACACGTTGTTCTGAATCAGCTTTGCAGTAGTCTTTAGACTTCTCGTTTTGGTTCATTATATTTTGGCTGATTAGATCTCTTTTCTAGAGATCCAACGTTTACAACTAGTAGGATCTTCGTCCACGGTTTTTGCAGTTAATTTAATCCTTTAGCATTGTGTGGTTCATTTCGCTAACCCATTGTCTTTGTATTTTTCTCCCCTTTGTTTGATTCGTTACAATAGCCCATTACAATAAAATAAAAAATAACATAGTTCAGAAACCTATGTTTCTGCGGAGTTGTTTAGATCTGAGCAAAGCATTTGAGACGATAGACTACTATATTTTATAGTTTTATAGTTTTATTGTCGTCCACATATTAAACCCATTGCCTTAACAATAAATAAAACTGGCCCATGGATGGAACCTTGTGGTACTCCCACAGTCAAAGGGTGCAGTTCAGAGACACAATAAGCTTGGCTCCGTTGTTAAAGGAAGCTTTCAGACAAGTCGCACGCAGAGTGGACTCGCCAATTCTTCAGACACATGTCCAGAAGGACGATCACGGATATCTTTTTGTCGTCCATGTTCTTTTAGATTTCGTCGGAGAAATAAAGTAGGTCGGTTTAAGTTGAGCGAAATTTCTTATCACCCGTTTAAGCGTAAAAATTTTTCATTTCGATCTAGAAACTTAAGAAAATGCGAATTTAGTTACATTCGTCGTCACGTGTTTGCTGACCAACAAAGTTCACGTTTTAATTGTGACCTCAAGTAGCTGATCTCTAAGAAACACCGTTTGGGCCTGGGATTTAACTTTTTTGCCTTCCTTAGTCTGCTTCACATTTAAACTGATTAATCTCGCGTATTTTTTTAAGGAAAATATCAAACCTTTTGGCGTGGAGTATCACTAATGAAAGATCCCTTGGATCAAACGATTCTCCAACAGTTGCTATGGGAACTGAAGCCTCGAACTGTTATTGAGTTTGGCGCCTATAAAGGAGGCTCGGCTTTGTGGATAGCGGACATGTTAAAGCTGTTCGGTTGTCAGTCTCGAGTTGTATCTATTGACATCGACCTGTCCTTACTCGATGCTGAAGCTCGCAAGTCTTCGGATGTGGAGTTCATTCAAGGCGACTCATTTCAAGTAGAGAAAGTTTTATCAAGCACCTTTCTAGAAGTAAGTTAACGAAACGGTGCGCTATCTTTTGCTCTGCCATGTGTACTACTTTAAACTAATCATGGTTGGTTTTTAACTCGTGGATACGCTAACTGTACAAACGGGTTCTTATAAACAGTGCCATACAACCCCAATGTTGCCATCCTAAGTTACCACGAAAAATCGGTTTTTCTAATCTGAGAAACAAGGATAATTCTAACAGAATTGGTAAATTGTTTCTGTTTAACAAACAGATATCATGTTGCCCTGCGTCTGTGCAGTAATAGATCACAGATGTCCTCAAAATGTGGTAAAAACCAAAAAAGTGACACACGAGCTGCAGGCGAGTGTGTCACAGCTTTTTAACCACAAATTGGCGTCTTCTGTAGTGTTGAAAAACAGTAATCTAAAATTCATTCTACAGCAGCTGGAATTATTCCTCGTCTATATCATTTCAACATATCGAAAGGGATGTTTTCTTTTGTCATCTGATTTTGAATGTAAATGTTCCGGTGAAATAACATCCTTACTAAACGGTAAATCAAATTATAATTCCCCTTGTTTTACATTCATTTTCATACATAATCATGTCCAGAAAATGGAATAAAGAGACAATAGACTATTTTACAGTTGTGGGCTTAGTATCCTAGCCTTCGAGTGAACGTGAGGCTGAGGTTGACCTTGTTTTGATACAAACCTCTTTCCAGTTTTCTTATGGAAATTATGCTTAAAAAATACCAGTTAGCATAAGAACAACACGAGTTACATGATAAAGCAGGAAGGATTGCATCAAAACAAGGTCAACTCGAGCTTCGTTTCCTTCTGCAGCTGTAAAATGGTCTATTGAACCACAGTATGCACATTTTAAAAAATGTCCGAATTTGCATTCCTTGATGATTATATTGTTAACAATAGTCTTCCAAAGATATCACATTATTTAACAGAATTTGCATCATCCTTGGCTCATGATGGAAGACGCGCATGTGAACTTGGTTGGAGTGTTGGAGTATTTGGATAAGTTCACTGAACCTGGCGACTATATCTGTGTTGAAGATACGAATCCTCTGGCTCCTGGGGCAGGGCAAGGTCTTGTGAAGAAGCGCGGTTATAAAGCGTATGGTCCAAGCAAGATGAATGATCTCAGGAAATTTTTGACTGGTCGTTCCGATAGATATCTTGTTGATCAGAAATACACCGATTTCTTCGGGTAAGAAACAAAATTGTCTGCGTTGGTGGTTTTCTTTGACTAATCGTTGGAAGCTCGTGTGGTTTTTGTAGAAGCAAACAGGCCTTCTTAAATACCATTTTCCCCCCAGTATAATGAAATTGTTTTACCTAAGAGTGCTGCAAGCAGAGCTGTATTTGTGTAGTGCGTGTTTAGAGATATTTAGGAGTTCGACATGCTGCCCCAGGATTATGTCCCGTTCGTCATTACGCTCAGGTGCTGTCTGAAGATTACGAAAACAGACTTTCTCTTTTGGCAATTTATTTACATAAAAAGACCAGCAAGCTTCAGCAGTTAAAAGAGATGCAGTGCTCTTAAGTAGATATGTGGGCGAGATCCCCGATGTCAATGAAAGATATACGAAAGATGTACCCTTTCTATCAAAGAAGGTATATTTAAAAGGATACGGGTTTGAACCTGGGGGCGGAGCATAACCTAATTAACCTTTGTTAAGTGCGGGACCGTACGGTTGTGGGGGCACTCCCCTATTTATACTATATTCAACTCACTCTAAAATGGACACGGTCGGGATCAGCTTTGATTGTTCGTCTTAGAGAGCTGTCTGGGATATATAGGGGATCATTTTCTCAATCAGAGTAGAATCAAAAGCTTATTACAACCAAATGTTAACGGCTCAGAACTGATCTCACCATGCATTATGAGTGGTGTCTCCGGTAGGCGTTTGTGGTTGAAAACGAAAATTATGGTTCTAATCACAGAAGATTGGTTGGAAACTGAAATCATTATAAAGGTATTGAATAAAACGCCATAAATATAGGAGTCACATACTTCGACTTGCGTGCTTCCTTAAATCGTAAGTTGGTACGGTCTTATCGAGCACCTACATTTCCAGTTTAAGGTATTCTTCACTACATAAAGCACAAGTGTCCTTTGACGGTTTCCAAACTATCTGTTGTCCGTTTTAGAGAGGTTTCCGTCTTATAGAGAGTTCAGTTGCAGGAAAATGACGACAAAACGGCAGGGATTAACACCACGCGTCCGTCTTATAGAAGTGTCCATTAAGAGAGATTAAAGAGTTGACTGTGTATAAATGTGTTAATGTTGAAACCGTTTGACCCGATAAACAGATTTCATATTCTCTTGGATTAGTTAACCACTCACAATCTATGTCGTTGTAGTTTACCTTTCGTCCACCTTACTTTGTATATTTTTTAACTCACACAGGTACAACGCCACTTGGAATATGAATGGTTATCTGAAGAGAGTTTAGCAATGTGTCCGATGATTTATCATTGTTTTGTTGTTGTTGCTGTTTTCATGGATCGAAAATAGTTTCCAAGAGACAGTCGGAATAGACAATAGCTGTAAAACAGCCAAAAAGTGTAGCATTTTATCCTTTTTATAGCGTTTTTTTGCCTTTGAATACTCCCAGGAGAACAATATTTCCTGATTTCCTGAACATTATTCCTTGATTCTTAAGTTCTCTGAAACAAATCTGCGTATTGACTATTTGCATGTTCTTGATTATTAAAACTATTAAAACAACTTCGGAAGGTCTGGAACTTTTTCTGTGTAACTTTTATTTCAAATAGAGTCTTAATTTACGTGGTTATATAATTCTTAGTTTTTATCCATCGACATTGTACATAGTTTTTATATTTTTCTGATAGTTGATCTGTTATACTTATTTTTTCCTTTAACTGTTAATTTTTTAGTTCCCCAGGGCACCCATTTATAACAGCTTCAGATGACGGGTTTACCCTGGTTAAATATGTTATTATTATAATAATAATAATAATAATAATAATAATAATTATTATTATTATTATTATTATTATTATTATTATTATTATTATTATTATTATTATTATTATTTCAATCTCAAAACATTTAGGATGCATTAAACCATCTCCATGATTGTAAAATAGCTTTCTTCACGGGCCATCGACGTGTTTGGTCCAATAGGTTGATGAAAAGAGAATTTTCCCGTCGCTTTATTTATCTCGCTTCGCCTGCTCGGGCCGCCAAAATTTTTCCCCGAACTAGCACGAGTGAGCCTGCTCTTAAGCTGGAAAAAAAGCAAAAATCTTGGTGGTTCTTTTTTTACAAAGCCAAAAACGCCGGCTCTATTAAAACACTTTGCCGTGATTATCTTTAGTCGTCCTTGCATTCAGATTTGATTCGACATTATGATCTATTAATGTCTAATTGAATGCTCTAAAAAAAGAAGAAAAAACGTCTGACCCATCCCCTTTCTTAAGGCGCTCGGTTAAAATGGGCGCTAAATGGTGTCATTTGTTGGGGTTTGACGCAATTGAAGCAACTCACCAGCTTGCACAAGTTCGCCCTCAGTTTTTCAGTCTTTATACCCCCATTTTTCAGGCGCCGCTTTGGTTGCTCGACTTATGAGCATGCTTCCCGGGGAGGGGACTCCGCACTGAGTGAAAGGGGTGGGGATGCTCGTCGTCTCGCTTAGGAGTGTTAATTTCGGATTTTGGTCTCACTTAGGGCGTTCTGGGCAAAACGTGATCATATTTAGCCGTGAAGGTCTCGTTTGGGGTTGCACCCGAAAAAATATAAAAATGTGTCTATTGTCTGTGTTTTAACATGGTCTCTTTTAGGGGTCAAAAAAAGCTTGAGCCACGCCCAGATCGTTCTCCTTTAGGGGTTTAATTCAAAATTTGCGACGAGCATCCCCACCCCTTTCATATGCGGAGTCTCCCCCCCGGGGATGGACGCCCAGTGCTATTTGGTTTCTTCGTTATTTTAACCCAAAGGCTAACGGAATTATGTATCTTGAATACCGAGAATGTTGAAAAGGTATCTAGCCGGCCTTTCAAGCAAATGTCATGACCAAACAAAGAAGTTTTAGTATTATTTTAACGATAAATATCATGCAGCTGCGAGGAATGTCATGGCGAGTCTTGCGATGTTTCAAAACGAGTGTCGTTAACGTTTTGCGGCTTTTGCGGCCTCTGATTTAGAGAATTCATCAAACAAAATATAATTTCCTGAGCGGAATAGAATGGAAAAAACGCCGATGGCCACAGTTTAAAGTGTTCACCGCTGGAAGGTTGTTATCACGCCCCGTAAAGTTGCAGAAACTTCCACTCAACTGCACGGTTTTGAGGAATGTCATGGCGAGTCTTTTGCTGTTTGTAATCGTGCGTCACTCAAGAGTTTGGCTTTTGCGGCTTCCGATTCATCGAAGTCGTCAATCAAAATTGCCTATCCTGAGCTAAATACCGTGGGGAAAAAGCTTGTGGTCACAGTTTAAAGTGTTAACAGCTGGAAGGCTTTGCCACTCGACGTAAAGTTTTTGCAGGGGCTCGGTCTTCTACTGTTCGAACACCCTCTGGCATGGTGTCGCATAGTTAAGGTTAGTAGGTTTGCTGATCCAGGATTTTTCTTTTAGTGCACGTGAGAGAATTACAAGGAACGTAGAGTAAAGAAATATTAGAGTTATTCAATGTTAGAGCGTGAGCTTTTGTTAAGAGAATTAGATATCAAATTTTTTAAATGGTTGATGAAAGAGGAATTCTCAAAGAACAGGTGGTACTATTAGGAAAGGGCAGTAGAACATCCTAAAGAACTACCCTTTTTCTCACAGCACTTTCTACCGGATCTCTAAAACTGTATTTTATTGGGTAAGAAACACATAAAATAGAAAAAATGTGACAGAGAATAGGTCGTTTGCTTTGGGAGGTGGTGCCCCAAGAGAGGTGGAGATATTAAGAGGGGCTACAGCCAAGAAGAACAATATCATAACCAAAACAATAATCTTGCTGATCAATTATTATTACTAGTAGTCTCTTTTGAGTACGATAGTATACCAGAAAGATACCACATGCCTGCAACTGCTGTGATCATAATTTATTGTTTTAGAGGGAGGCATGCAAGGGTTTTGCTAAGGGCATTTCAGGGGTGGTAACAGCACACCTCCAGACAGACTGCATGGTTGCTTATGGGGGATTGTGAAACTTAATGACAGCAAACTTAATTTGCACAGATAAGCAAAATTACATTGCCAGTTATTTCTCTCTGTGTAGTAGGGGATAGACAGTTCAATTATGTGTGAAGGACTGGAAGTATACTTTTTTGCCAATTTTCCCTTGCTGAGCATAAAAATCTATATTGTAAGACAGTTGTGCATAAGGGATATTTGCATTGTTTGATTCTAGGATCCTTAAAAGTTGTAAGGAGAGAGGGTCTTCATGGCCAAAACAAACAAAAAGTATGTAATATGAAACTTGAATGAAATTTCTACCTGGTAGGGAGTTGTTGGGAGAAAACGGCCTCCCTGGAAAAAGAAAGGATAGTTTTTGTTCTGTAACGTGAAACTTTCATCTTAAGACTTGCACTTTTTGTTACTAGAAACAATACATGTAAGCAATGGAACCAAAATTTGAAGGATACTGCAATAATTCACTTCAGTAGAATGGTTTTTCTGTTTCCTAGTAACAATGTTTTTACTCGGTAACTTTTTAATAAGGTTGACAGTGGTCTTCTTTTAGTACAGTATCTTATGTTGAATGGCATGCCTGAGGGGGGAGGGGGGAGGGGTATGTACCTGTAGCTGGTTGGGCAAAAGGGAGTATCCAACAGAGAGTTCAAACCTTTTTAGGAGAAACAGTCACCCAGTGCAGCTTTGAGTGAACCAGTGATCATTTTTTTTTTCTTTTGGCCATACATGGACGGTATATTTATTTTTTTCTTTATACTTCAATTTAAATTTTTCCTGTTTTCTGGGTTATGAAAATGTATGATAATGAGTATGACACAAAGGAAAGTAAAATTATCCAGGGATAAAATTGAACCACAATAATAACGATATACAGCTGTGTATAAATTATTAGTATGTATACAACAGTTTTTCTTCTAGTGTTAAAGGAAATACTGAACTTTTATTCACCTACTTTATTTGATTGATCAATGATATTATTATTGTTCTAAAAAAAGAAACATCAAAATATTATCAATAAATTACATGTATGGATTTTAGAAACCAGCCCTGAGACATTCAAGCTGTATTGATTTCCTTTTTCCCAAAAAATATCCACATTCCTTTTTATTGACTAATGTCTTTTGACCCTGTATTTGGCTCAAAATCTTAATGCTTGGATTCACAATGCATTCTTGATTCTTTTCCAGTATCTACTGAAAAATACAGTCTAGGTATGTTGTAAATACCATCTCTTCTTAGTTGTATCCTTGACAACAGGCTTTCAATGCAATGTTCCGAGTTGTTTTAACACACAATCCCCCAACAAGTGAAGGTCTAGGAAATATTGGGTAAATGTAGATAATTATAAACATCGTTTTTGTGTCAAAAAGTGTTTACACTCCTATTTCAATCTTCAAACAGCTTGATTTGCATAAAAAGAGTATTTTTTATTGTTCAGTAGCTCTAGGCTCAAGTTCATATCTTGATCCCATCAATGTATCTTCAGTTTTAAACAGAAGTTTCAGTGGTTTCAAAACAAGCTGGTGACCACTGGAGTTCCATCAGCTACTTGATTGTATGTTGCCAGCAATTCTGTAGTCCCCCCCCCCCCCACCCCCAGCCTCCAGATACTTTAAAACATTTTGAAATCCCTGAAGTTTATGTACTGACGATGAGCTAGTATAATTTTACAAAGGAACCCTACCAAAGTATCAGAAAGCCAAGCCAAGTAGTGTACCATAAAGACTGATCATCTCAAAACCCACCTCCTATTCCATGGCACATACCTGTATAGAAGTACTACAACCTTCTTCCTTTGGTGTTAAAGTAACAGTAAAGAGGGGTTTCAGGTGTAGCCTCTTGTCTTTTTTTTATTTTTCTGATATTTGCTACAACCTTTGCTCCTCTGTAGGGAAAGATGGTTTGGCAAGAGGAAAGCAGAAGACAGTTTGATGAAATGATTTATTAATTCACATTTTACTATTCCATCTGTTAAGAAGATTTTCTAAACAGATCATTTAAATAGTCTGGAATTCATTAAAGCTGACAAAAAGCACATGCTGTTCTTGTTGTTCCTTTATAAGACAGCCTTAAATAAATTGCAGGTCTGAAAGATGGAGTTGTAAATAAGCTCATCTCGCTATGTTAATTTTTGATAATCCTTTTCCCATCAAATTTAGTTACTAATAAAAACCTGCAACTAAGAATCTGTATTTTTCCAAGTTAGCCTAAACAAGTCAGGTTTTTACATAAAAACCAATTAGCACAGATTTAGGCTATTTAGGTTCAGTCTCAAATAGGTCCTTATTTTCTGAAAAAAAAAAAAACTTTGTAACTTTGAGCTAAAAGTATTTAGTGGCATTCAGCTCTTTCCTTAGTATATGTAAAACCTGTATACCATTGCATTGCAGTCGGAGTATTAAATGATAAATATTATTGGACACCTATGTCTCAAAAGAGGACCCTGTATGTTGACTTATCTTACTTTCCCAAGTGTACACTGTGCAGAAGTTTTTTCTTAGAGATTTTATAAATAATGGTAATAGGGCTGAGTGGAGTCCAATTCGGTCTGTAATCATACACGTTACAAAATTGGACAACCACGAAGCAGGAGTCGGATTTGTTTAATCATGAGTATGATTACAGATTGAATTGGACAAAACAAAGTCCTGTAACCGTTACAATTTCCAAGGAAATATATGCATTCCTTTTTGGAGAAATAGCATTTGTTCATACTAAATGTCCAAAATAAGGGAAAATATTACTGGGGGAGACACTGCCTATATGTTGCATATTCATCCATTTTGGATTAATCCCCAGTTTGTTTGGGTAAGTGATTGTTGCTATGGTTATTGTAATAACTTCTGTGATTGGTGGATTTAGCTCAGTGCACTTAAAATGATTGGCTAATGTAATTGTCTGATTACAGGCAACTGTCTGACTACAGCCAACTGTCTGATTACAACCATACACAATGATTAAAGAAAAATAAAGCAGTTAATGCACCAATCAAATTTGAGGAAATTGTAATGGTTATGATTAATAACCTGTTTCAAATTTGAGTGCTCTTTTATAAAGACAGCCTAGCTGGAAAATTAGCCTGACAGGTTCTTAAAAACCAGTTTCTTAGTTGTGGATTTTTCCTGTATCCTTGTTGAGCTTAATACTGCACATCACTATGCTGGGTGTCAGCCCATCCCTTTTTTGTTTCTCCATGTCAGTGAGGTCAGATAGGGAATTTACATTTAGTCCTCTAGACCATGGTTCCTTTAATAGAAAGCTTTCTTCTCCTAATCAGGATCATATTAACAATCCTTTACTCTAACTGATTAATTGAAGGATGAAGAACACTAAGGGATGAAGTTGTCATAACACTACCACCAACTCCTTTCCACAGGAGGAACAGAATGCTTAGGGATGGAAACTAAATATGTGAAACTGATTAAAGTATAGAGAGTATGCACATGACGTCACGGCAGCCATGTTGGTGTCCCAAACTAATCCTGTGGGAGTTGAACTCTTTTCTTATGCAAATGATTTCTTTTGTTCCAAGAAATTTGCATAGATGCAAGCCACGTGAATGAATACTCTCTATGAAATTCAAGCTTAGTTTGGTTTCCTATAGTTGCATCTAGGGTGTTTGCCTTCTTATCTCCGAGGGAAATATGTGCAGCAGACAGTGCTGCACAGCCCCTTCCCCCTTAGAAACCTTGATTTCTTCAAAGCTTCCTAGTGCAAGATCATTAGTTTCAGTCTTTCCTGTGAAGTTTTTTAAGTCTTACCAAAAAAACTACAGTTAACACAGTTGTCTAGTTAAATACTGCTGATCCCTGACAAGAAAGTGAATGTCAGGGAAACAGACACTTATCCTTGAGGTCCTTGAAAGAGAGTTGGCATGTAAAGTCAGGAAATGTCTTACCAAGGACCAGCTTCGAAGCACACTACTGTACACTGGCCTAGACACTGTCAGAGGATTCCATCGAAACAGAATTGACATCCTGAACCAGCTCAACATGATTTTAGTGTCTTCTGTTGCTGCAGATTTTCTGTAAACCAGAAAAGTGTACTCCTTGAAATGTCAGCATTCTTCCTTCCTTTCAACTTTAATATTTGACAGTGAGTTGTACTCACCATTTATTAACATCTTTGTCCTCATTGACTTTTATCTCTCTTTACGAGTTGTGTGGTAGATATACTTTTTAATACTTCTTGATATTTTCTTGTTTGTGCTCTTCTGTCATCTATTTTTGTCTTCCCAGCTAAGCAAAATAAAATACATAATTTAAACATTAATGCCCAGAGGACTAGCCTGTGCAACAGACAGAACTAAACTTCTGGTTAAGTCCCCCTGTGAGACAGCACTGAAATCCTGGTTGTGGGCACCCCCTGGCCCACCTGTAAACTAGCACTTGCATATGTGCTATGATTGGCCTGTTAAAAATACCATTATTGAAGGGAATATCGAAACACATTGGGATTGGGAGCCCAGAATATTGGCACGGCTTTGCAGATGTTACTAACTGGCAACAGATTATGTCTGCAACAGGCTACACTGACAACCAGACTTACAGTGTAGGTTTTAAATATATATTGTTTATAAATTCAAAAGTAAGTTTATATTCAAGTCTTTAAAAATACACAAAATTCATTTTTTATACCTTAGATGATCGTCAAATAAAATAAGGTGCAGTACAGCATTATGAATGACCCTAACTGAAACTTATTAATAATTCATAAAATGCAATTTACATCAAGAAATACAAGTAATAATTACCAAGCCAAAATATGTGTTTTGCTGCAGGAAAAACTTACACATTTCTTCTAACGTGTTCTAAAGTAACTAGACCTCTTATTGAGTCTCATATTACACCTCTAGTGATCCCTCCAGAACTTCAAACCTCTAAAACAGTTAAACCAGCAGTTTGTTTTTTCACTTTATAAATTTCACTCTTTTTTACTTTACTAATTAATTTTATAACTATAATCACTGTAAGTCGTAGTATGTTTTTTTTTTTTAGCTTTAAAGGTCAAGAACCAATCAACACATGTTCGGGAGCGATTCATTGTTAAATAAGTGTTGTAGTTATCAGTTAAGATAAGGAGTAATTTCAAACTAGTCATTTTAACAATATGACTAGTAGTGCATAAGGGTTTCTTTTCATGTATGTTACACTTGCAAGCTTAGAAAAAAAGGAAGGGCACAAACTTTCTTGATTTCTCTCAGACAATGACAAATTGGACTACTTTTGGGCTTAACTCTTGTTCTAAACATAAATCTTCAAAGGCTAAAAAATCTTTAAATGCTAAAAATCCAACACTAACCTTCCAGAAGCTCGCAACATGTGACCGTTTCGAAATCAGTTGAGTAGAGCTTTCAGCAACTTTACGTCAACTGGCAAAGCCTTCCAGCTGTTAACACTGTAACTGACCATAGGCTTTTTCTCCACGGTACTTCGCTCAGGATAGGGTATTTTGATTGATGACTTCGGTGAATCAGACGATGCAAAAGCTAAAATCTTGGTGACGCTCGATTAGACACAGAGAAAGACTCACCATTACATTGCTCACTGTCTCCGTACAGTGAAGAGCTTTGAGCACCATTACGACGAGTGATAAAGCCTTCCAGCGATCAACACTTTAAACTGTGACTATCAGCTTTTTCTCCATTCTATTCCACTCAGGACAGGCTATTTTGTTTGACAAACTCGGTAAATCAGAAGCTACAACAGCCAACCCTTTGAGCGGACACTCGTTTTGAAACAGCGAAAGACTCGCCATGACAGGACAGTTGGGTAGAGCTTCCAGCAACTTTACGTCCAGTGATAACGCCTTCAAGCAGTTGACACTTTAAACTATGACCACCGGCGTTTTGCCCATTCCATTCCGCTCAGGATAGGCTATTTTGATTGATGACTTCGATGAATCAGAAGCCACAAAAGCCAAACTCTTGAGTGACGCACGATTACAAAGAGCGAAAGACTCGCCATGACATCCCTCAAAACCATGCAGTTGAGTAGAAGTTTTTGCAACTTTACGGGGCGTGATACAGCCTTCCAGCGGTGAACACTTTAAACTGTGGCCATCGGCGTTTTTTCCATTCTTTTCCGCTCAGGAAATTATATTTTGTTTGATGACTTCTCTAAATCAGACGCCGCAAAAGCCGCAAAACGTTAACGACACTCGTTTTAAAACATCTCAAGACTCGCCATGACATTCCCCGCAGTTGCATATTATTTATCGTTAAAATAATACTAAAACTTCTTTGTTTGGTCATGAAATTTGCTTGAAAGGCCGGCTAGATACCTTCTCAACATTCTCGGCATTCAAGATACATAATTCCGTTAGCCTGTGGGTAAAAATAACGAGAAAACCAAATGGCATCGGGCGTCCATCTTGGTGCTTCGCGCGAAAACAGAGCAGCAACTCTGCAACCGGATGTGATGTCATAAATCGGTGGATCATAGGTACACGAAACAAGTACCGAACGCTATTGGAGTCGTGGGGCCCCCCCTGGGTGGAGGTCAGCACAGTAAAAGGATCAAAGTTATCAACGTTTAACAATCGTCAGTCGGCAATCAAATAAAATACCTTTATTCTGACTTTCTAGACAGTATAAGCTAAAACGCTTTCAAATATTGAGAGTCGTCGTCTTTTATCGATACTACGCTCCCTAAATCTCATAACATGGCAATAATCGTAAATAACAATTCAGGGTTCCCTTATCATTTATCGTGCAAGGAAACCATTCAACACGAAGAGGAGTGTAAGCGATAACAAATTTTTTAAGAAAAGCTATCCAAACTTATTTTTCACAAACATTCAACTAAAGGCATAGCGGATACTCGAGCATTTGTGAAGCAAACAAATTCTTGTTAGAAAATGAAATAGAGGGATTTCCTTACCAGTAGACAGCTATCTTAAACGACACCCCACTATTTTAGTAATCCCGGTGACTTGGATTCAACGACCAATTCTCTACTTCAGAAAATAAGCAGAAGAAGATGAATTTACTAATGGCACTCTAGCCTGCTAGAGAGCTCGCTTGGAGGAACGAACGATAAAAATACAGAAATTAAATTCTAAAGTAGCTGACATCAAGCCCTGTTACATAAAGCAGTTCTGGTTCCAATTCAACGGTTACTGGGGACAGGGGGGGAAATTGGCCAATAGCTGACCGGCACCTCCCTAGTAACCACCCCAGACGTCGTAAACGTCCCAGAAGTCTTTGCGAAAGTTAACTCGGCCCCATTTCCTTCTCGTTCCTAATGTGTTGCAAAGAAATTTCAGGAAGTGTGGTTTAAACTGAGCAACGTCCCGTGCAACTTGTCTGCCGACGGCATAATTAGACTGTGTTCGGGCTGCAACAAAAAATTCCGCCAAGTGTAACAAGGCCTTCAGTCAAACTACAATTTGTGCTCCTCTTTTGTTCACAAGGTCCCTCTGCCCCCAACAAAAACCCATCTAATTCAAAATTTTGGGGAATCGTGGTAAGTAAACGGAAATTAAGTAAGGAAAGAACAGTGAAAATATACAGGGTTGTCAAGTGTAAACGAAACGACAGAATTCTTTGTTCATTTTTACAGCAAAAAACGTACTTATATTGAAGTAACTTGTCTTTCTATTTTTCAACTACTGTGAATAAAATTTGCAACGAATTTGTTCACATACTACACATGTGACATCACATTAGCTTAAGCCTATTTCGCTCAGCTGTATTTACAAAAAATAAATACATTTGCTTGTGTTGCTTGGCCATATACAGTCTTAGACCAGCTCCAGGACCTGACAAAAAAAAAGAAAGAAATAAACAGCTTATAGAAAAACCCTTTTAAAACAGCAGCAGGAGCAGTGACGAAAGCAAGGTAGGAGTTAAAGTTGTTCTTCGGCTGCACACTCAAATTGTTAGACATAAATACTTTTCAAGGTGGAACTACCAATTCAAATGGATCACAGAGGAAACCGCTGTTGCCAGGTCAGTGCTACTGTTCTTTTATAAAATGACAATATTGGAGTTCGGCTGAGGCCTTTCGCTGCCATTAAAAAGTTAAAAACCCAAGCTGTCGCCGATGATGCTGTGGATCAGAGAAAGCTTGGATTATTAATTATTAATTTTAACAGTACAGGGAGGCCTCATTTGAACTTAAATGGTGCATGTTGTTGACAAAGACGTTTTACTGGAGTGGTCAAAAACAGTCCAACATCTCCTCGTCCTGTATACAACATTAGCTTGTTACAGTAATATAAACAAAGTCCAGCTTACAGAGAGTTCACTGTATTGGCACACTCAATATGTCATACCTTAATGGTCCCTTGACTATTAGCCGCAACAACAACATTAGAGCCCTGTTCGAATAGGATCAAAAGAAAAGGTTAAGCCGGTAACCAAAGTCATTTTACAGCTGAGATATTTCTGCAACGCGCAATAAGGCAGACTGCAAAGCTTATCAAGAAAACAATAATGACTGAGCAACTGGAAATTCAGAAAAGCCGGCGGAACGGTTGTATATTGAGCCTCAAATCCACCCGTACCTGCGTGCCTGACTAGGAATCGGGCAAGCAAAAGAAGGCAGTTTTTTTTTCCGATTGCCTGATGCACTCAGTGTGTCTTCACAAGCGACAGCTTCATGGGCGGATAAAGCTTCATTGAATGCGCGATCTCTCACGTGGCTCTTTTATCGTTTTGTTTCCCACCTTAACATTTTTGCCCCACTAGACCACTACTAAGTAAAAAAAATGTCACACCGAAAATTTACTGATCATACCCGAGTGAGGTCGAACATCGCTAATCGAAATACAAAAGAAGGTGAGAAAGAAAAGCACTATTGTCCTCCAAAAATGCAAACTGAACAATAGGCAAAGTTTGATACGCTAACAAATGCAGCTGTCAATTTGGTCTTTTTTTCGTACATTTCTAAGAGGCCACAAACAAATGTAAAACGAATGCACTCACTGTTCTCCAGCAAACTGCGCTCACAAATTCATTCGCATCATCCTCCTTTTTGTCTTTTTCCTTAAAAATAAAAAAATATCAGGTTGTAATGATATATAATAACCAAGAAATCAGAAGTGACAACTAAGGAGTATGAAATTAGAAATGGTATGTAATAGAATCAACTGCCGCCTCTGAACTTTTCCCCATCTATAGTCGAGTTACTGAAGTTATTAAAGCCATCAAATAAGATGGGTAAAAAGAGGTTTCCGGGAAGAAGCTAAGGAATATAAGGGGTTTGGGATACAAATAATGTGACTGGTATCAAAATGGGAAAAAAGGAAAGGAAAATGGGAGATATAACAAAGAAAACGTACGCCACTTGCACATCTCCCATAATGCACCTTATTTGCCCCACAAAATTTTGCATAAGCATGCCTTGTTTTCAATTTCTCTTGGGAGGGCTGTAATACCCAGGAGAAATGAAAAACAATCCTTATGCAAAATTTGGGGGGGGGGGGGGTGGGGGCGGGGATAAATAAGGTGCATTATGGGAGATGTGCAAGTGCAACAACAAAGCAAACAACATTGAAAAGAAATGAAAAAGGTGTTAAACACAGCGAACACATTTTATACCATCAGAGTAAACGCTAGCTAGAATCACTAAAATTTTTATCTGAGAATTAACATTTCAGGATGTTGTCCACAGATTTGCAAAGTGCTTGTCAGAAAGTGGATTCTTAAAATTGAGTGATCACACTTAAAAATTTTCCTAACCAAAGTCAAGGCCATATTACAATTAAGGTTTAAAATGTGAACGTAAAAAGGCGGGGGGTTACACTGAATTCCAACTCACCAGTACACTTCTCACAGTATCAAACTTGAAGGTCAGCAGCTGCTTAGAAAGGCCCTTGTAGTACAAATATAGTGAATTGTTTTCACTTCCTGTAAATGAAAAGATTCGCTCACAACTATTTTGGGTAAATTAACGGCCAACAAGTGCTACAGCTTAGAACACACCTATACAGAAGAACAGACAAACAGGTATACAGAACGGTGAACTGAAACCACATTTAACTTCTACACACCACAGGCCCACGGCAGGGGTGTTGATGTCGAAACATTGGGTGAACGCAAAAAATGATGAACGCCAAAGGAGGAAGGTTGAAAGCCATACGTTATTGATCAAGCATGGGGTGACGATGGCTGGATATTGGTCAAGTTATTTCGTTGCGTTGTTATGGACCGAAACGAAGTCGAGGTCTGTAAAAAGACACTTACAAAAACGAATGGGGCCGATATCGAGCCATCGTGATCGAAAAAGCTTGGTCAATAAAGGATTTAATACATGGCGTGACCAAATCTGGAAATTTCAAGCGGGCGAGATAAGCCCAAGTTGCCCACTCGGACAGCAATTCACAACACAGGATTCAATTCATGTAACCCGTTCGCAGAACTAGCCATATAAAAATTCTTCTTCATCACCCCTCCCCCCTTTACCAGCACAGGATGACAGTTACTGCACACGTAGAAGCCGTGGTGATACGTGTGCTTATCAGGTAGCGAAAGCGCGGTGGAGAGTACTCAAAAAATATAATTATATCTGTTCTCAAGGGTATAAAGATCCTTGAAGT